>NC_086098.1:243867470-244119970 GCF_963921235.1 Mobula hypostoma
GTAACGAGGCAGCAACACCGGCTGCAAATGGCTGGCTATCTCTCTACATGACACACACACACACGCACACACACACACACACACACACACACACACACAGATACAGACGGACAGACATACACACACAGACACAGATACAGATACAGACACACACACACACAGATACAAACAGACAGACATACACACACAGACACAGACACACACATATACACAGATACAGACGTACACACACAGACACAGATACAGACACACACACACACACACACACACAGATACAGACAGACAGACATACACACACAGACACAGACACAGATACAGACACACACACACACACACACAGATACAGACACACATACACACAGAGATACAAACAGACATACACACACAGATACAGAGAGACATACACAGATACAGACACAAACACAGAGAGACACACAGGCAGACTGACACACACATAGACTCACACACAGACACAAGCAGACACACACACACACACACACACCTTGGGAGTGATCTGTACTTTTGGGGTGGTTTATACCTTTGGAGCAATCTGCACCTTTGGGGTGATCTGTACCTGTGGAGTAATCTGTGTCTGTCGAGTGATCTGTTCAATTGCAGTGATCTGTACCTGTGTAGCGATCTATACATTTGGGGTGATTTCTAACTCTGCAGTGATCTGTACCTGT
This sequence comes from Mobula hypostoma, assembly GCF_963921235.1. Classification (NCBI taxonomy): domain Eukaryota; kingdom Metazoa; phylum Chordata; class Chondrichthyes; order Myliobatiformes; family Myliobatidae; genus Mobula; species Mobula hypostoma. The sequence goes on from NC_086098.1 coordinate 243,868,157, forward strand.
GTAGCGATCTATACATTTGCAGTGATATGTACCTTTGCAGTGATATGTAACTGTGGAGTGAGCTGTATCTTGTGGGGTGATCTGTACCTGTGGATTGATCTGTACCTGTGGATTGATCTGTACCTGTGAATTGATCTGTACCTGTGGGGTGATATTTACCTGTGCAGTGATCTGTACAGGTAGAGGTAGAGTAGAGGCTGCTAATGAAGACAAGCAGTATGGAGAAGCATGGCGTTTAGTCAACGAGATCGGCAGATGGAAGAAGTCCCCATCAGGTCAAATAAGTGGTAAAACAGCAGAGGACCATGTCCAGACATGGTTTACCCACTTTAAGAACCTGCTGGGAAGCCCTCCAATGATCACAGAAGAAGAAGAGGACATAACCACGATACTAACAAAAGTCAACGTCAATGCCGGCCCATTCACCATTGAGGAACTGAAGAAGGCCAAATATGTACTCAAATGGGGCAGGAGCATTGGACCAGATGGGATACCACCAGATGTCCTGAAGAACTGCGACCTGGACAACATCTTGCTGGACATATGTAATACGGCACTGATGAAAGGCGATAAACCAGAACAGTGGTCACTCTCAAACATTACCCCAGTCCCCAAGTCTGGATCGCTCACGAAGATAGATAACTACCACGGTATCAGCTTGACCTGCATCTTAGCAAAGCTATACAATCGGGTGATCTTGAACAGTAGTCGCACCGTCATTGACCCTAAGCTAAGATTCAATCAGAATGGTTTTTGGCAGAAGCGCACAACAGTAATGCAAATACTTGCTCTCCGTAGGATCATCAAGGAAGTCAGGAAGAACAACCTACCAGCCGTGCTTACTTACATCGATTTTCGCAAAGCTTTTGACTCCATTCACCAAGGTAAAATGCTGAAGATCTTGAAAGTTTACAGAGTGCCAGACCATCTACTGAGAGCAATAGAGTCCAGCTATACCAAAACCATGGCGAAAGTTGTATCACCAGACGGAGAAACAGCAGTGTTCGAGCTCCTAGCTGGTGTGCTGCAAGGAGACACTCTGGTACCCTACATCTTTATAATCGTCCTTGATTACGCTCTGCGTCAAGCTACCAAAGATCATGACAAGCTTGGTTTTACCATAAAAACAGGGCGAACCAAAAGGGTCAGACCAGTTACACTCACAGATCTCGATTTTGCAGATGACATAGTCCTGCTCTCTGACCAGATGGGGGAAGCACAGCAGCTGCTGACAAAAGTGGAAATTGAGTGCAGTAAAGTTGGACTTCACCTAAACGCTAAAAAGACAGAGTACATGGTGTTTAACTGCGACGAAGGTACTCTCAAGACTGTAGAGAATGATACCATTAAGAAGGTCTTTGACTACAAGTACCTCGGGTCAGGAATGATGAGTTCGGAGAAGGACATGAAGATACGGAAGGCGCTGGCGTGGAGGGCTATGAACGACCTGAAGGAAATCTGGAAGTCGAACCTGACCAGAGGGCTTAAAAAGAGGATTTTCATAGCAGTCATAGAGTCCATTCTCACGTTCGGACGCGAGACGTGGACACTCACCAAGACGATGTGAAAGACTCTAGATGGTTGCTATACACGAATGCTCCGGATGGCTCTTGACGTGAGTTGGCAACAGCACATGACGAACGTTGAGCTCTATAACAACCTACCGATGCTCACCACTAAAATCGAGGCGAGAAGACTGCAACTAGCGGGGCACTGTCTACGCCACCCCAAGCTACCTGCCAGCCTAGTCATCATATGGGAGCCCAAGCACGGGAGGATGAACCCTGGGCGCCCTCCCAAGACTATGGTCAACACGCTCCTAGAAGACAGCGGTGCGGCTAATGTAGATGAACTGAACACACTGATGAGGGAGAGGGAGAAGTGGAGAGTCCGTCATCGTGCCCGACGTCGGCCCCCTAGGCCTGAGTCGACATTGTAGTAGTGATATTTACCTGTGGAGTGATATTTACCTGTGGGGTGATCTGTACCTGTGGGGTGATATTTACCTGTGGGGTGATCTGTACCTGTGGGGTGATATTTACCTGTGGAGTGATATTTACCTGTGGAGTGATATTCTCCTGTGGGGTGATCTGTACCTGTGGGGTGATCTGTACCTGTGGGGTGATATTCTCCTGTGGGGTGATCTGTACCTGTGGGGTGATATTTACCTGTGGGGTGATCTGTACCTGTGGGGTGATATTTACCTGTGGGGTGATATTCTCCTGTGGGGTGATCTGTACCTGTGGGGTGATCTGTCCCTGTGGAATGATATGTCCCTGTGGAGTGATATGCACTTGTGTTGTGATCAGTAACTTCGGGGTGATCTGTTCCTTTGGTGTGATCTGACCCTGTGAGGTGATCTGTGACTGTGAAATGATATTTGCCTGTGCTGTGACCTGTACCGGTGCAGTGCACTCTATCATGTTTTTTAAAAAATTTTATTTAGCGATACAATGCCAAACAAGCCCTTCTGGCTGACTGAGCAACCAGCAACTCAACTACTTAACCCTAGCCTAATCACAGGGCTACTTACAAGTACCAATTATCCTGCTAACCACTGCACCTCTTGGCTTGTGGGGGGAAACTGGAGCACCCAGAGTAAACCCATGCACTGATGGGACGTGTGTGCAAACTTGGTACAAACAGCAACGGCATTGAACTCTGAACTCAATGTCCCAACCTGCAATATTGTCACACTATCCACCACGGTACCGTACTGTCAAGGATTAGGAATTGAGAAATGAAGAATTTTATGAAAGGACAGATATGGAATAAAATGTGCATAAATACCAGCGTATACTTACAATGGAAACAACATTATAAAAAGTGGTTTTCTGTGTTTACTGTGCAGAGACTGAGGGTATAGATGGGGGCTAACTAGAATGGTTGATCAGATTAACTGCCTGGAGGAAGAAAGTGTTAAGATGCTGTGAGGTTTTTGTTTTAATAGTCCTATCGCCCTTTGCAGAGAGGAGGGCTGGGAAAAAGCAGCCTGCAGGATGGGTAGTGTCCGCAATGATTTTCCTGCCTGCTTGCTTCTTTGTTCTGAACACATGTATCAGACTCCAGCAGGTACCAAGAGGGAACTAGTTATCAGGCGTTTAGATACCGTTTGTCAGCTGAATGGATGATAAAAGTCACGGTGTGATTTATGTAAGTGTAAAAGCTGGCAATAATAAGTTGCCTTTGCTTATCAGTGGCCTTTGGAAGGATTTATCAAGTGGGATACAATACTTCTGTTTGTAACGCCCAGCCTCACTGCTGATGAAAGAGTGATTATCTGCCCTGTTGCTAATCCCCCATATTTTCATAACGGCGTTCACCTCTAGGTTCAAATTTACTTAATAATCCTTCTTGAAATTAAAATATTCTGTTGCTTCCTGTAATTCACATCAAAGAGAACCGGCCACTGCAGCCTACTGCACAGGAAGCACCTTGTCCAAAGTTCAAAGTATGTAAATGTCAGCAAATACTACACACAGGTTCATTTCATTGCAGGCATTCACAGTGGAACGAAGAAATACGGTAGCGTCATTGAGAAGCTACGCTCAAGCAAAGACTGACGAGCAACCAATGTGCAAAAGAAGATAAACTGCAAATACAAAAATAAAAGAAATAAATAACACCGAGAACATGAGTTGTAAAGGTCTTGAAAGTGAGTCCATAGGTTGTGTCCAGTGATGAGTTCAGTGTTGAGGTGAGTGAAGTTATCCACGCTGGTTCGGGAGCCTGATGGTGTGGGGTCCTGAGGCTTCTGTACCTCCTTCCTGATGACAGCAGTGAGAAGAGAGCACGGCCTGGATGGTGGGGGTACCGATGATGGCTGCTGCTTTCTCATAGCAGTGCTCCTTGTAGATGTGCTCAGTGGAGGAGAGGGCGTTTCCTGTGATGGACTGGGCTGTGTCCAGCACTTTCCGTAGACTTCTCCCTTCTTGGGCATTGCTGTTTCCACACCAGGCCATGATGAAACCAGTCAGGATACTCTCCACTGTGCATCGATTATCCGGCTGCATCACGGCCACAAGAAACCGTGACGGCAAGAAACCGCAGCGAGTTTGTGGACACAGCTCAGCGCATCACAGAAACCAGCCGCCCCTCCGTGGAATCTGTCTACACCCCTCACTGCCCCAGTAAAGCAGCCAGCATAATCAGAGACCCCACCCAGCCGACAGAATCTCTCTTCTCCCCTCGCCCATGAGGCAGAAGTTGCAAAAGCCAGAAAGCACGCACCAGAGGGGCTCAAAGACAACTTCTTCTCAAACTCTTGAACAGACCTCTTGTACGATAAAATGGACTATTGAATGGTTCCCTGGAACAATGATGGGCTCTTGACCTCACAATCTCCCTCGTTATGACCGCACACCTTACTGTCTGCCTGCAGCACACTCTCTCTGTAGCTGATACACTTTACCTTGCTCTGCGTTTATTTTGTTCTTCAGAGCCAGAATCACTGACACAGATCGTGAAATCTGTTGTTTCGCAACAGCAGTACATCGAAATGCATAAACATGCTATAAATTGTAATACAAATTGTCTAAAAGAGCAGTGCAAAAAGAGAGCAAAATGACAGTGAGGCTTATGGGTTCGTGGACCGCTCAGAAATCGGGTGGCAGACCAGAAGAAGTTGCTCCTGAATCATTGAGTGTGTGCCTTCATCTCCTGCACCTCCTCCCTGATGGCAGCAATCAGAAGAAACAACGATATAAGGTAGTAACTATGGTAGTAATTGTTTTACCTTATTCTGGCTGAAATTCAGTATGCAACACCTTCCTTTCACTGTAGAATCTTGATTCTGATCTTTGTCTCAACAAGTTAGCAGTCAGAATCTGAATCTGAATCCGGTTTAATATCGCCGGCTTATGTCATGAAATTTGTTAACTTTGTGGCAGCAGCACAATGCGATACATTGTAATAGAGAAAAAACACGAATTACAGCAGATATATAATAATTAAGTTAAATTAGTAGTGCAAGAATAGAACTAAAACAGATGTGAGATAGTGTTCACGGGTTTAATGTACAATCAGAAATCTGACGGCAGAGGGGAGGAATTTGTTCCTGAATCGCTGAGTGGGTGCCTTCAGGCTCCTGAATGTCCTTCCTGATGGTAGCAATGAGAAGGGAGGATGACCTGGGTGGTGGGGGTCCTTAATGTTGGATGTTGCATTTCTTTGAGGCATCGCTCCTTGAAGCTGCCCTGGACGCTGGGGAGGCTGGTGCCCATGATGGAGCTGACTAAGATGACAACTCTGCAGCACACTTCGATCCTGCGTGGCAACCCCTCTCTATACCAGACAGTAATGCAGCCAGTTAGAATCGTACATCTGTAGAAATTTGCACGTGTTTTAGGTCTCCTCAAACCCGAGTGAAACATTAGCTGCTGTCTTGCCTTCTTTGTAGCCGCATCGATATGTTGGGTTCAGGTTAGGTCCTCAGAGATACTGTCAGCCAGGAACTTGAACTTGTTCACTCTTTCCGCTTCTGATCCCTCTCTAAGGACTGCTGCGTGTTCCCTAGTCTTACCCTTTGTGAAGTCCGCAATCAGCTCTTTTGGTCTCACCGACACGGTGCAAGGGTGTTGCTGCGACACCACATGTAACTTTACCAAAAGAGCCCACGGCCACAGAATCAGGTTTACTATCACTAACATATGTCGTGAAATTTGTTGTTTTGTGCACAGTACAGTGCAATACATAGAATAATATAAATTACAGTAAGTGCTCTATATATTATATATTTTCTGCCTGCACTGCACCTTCCCTGTAACTGTAACACTCTATTCTGCACTGTTGTAATGAAACCTGTATGAACAGTAGGCAAGGCAAACACAATCCATAAAATGACTATAAATTACAACAGTATTCACTATGGAAAAAGACCTTGGCGATTGTAGGGATGACTTACAGCGGACTGAAAAGCTTGAGCATGTAGATATTAAGGAAGAGGATGTGCTGGAGCTTTTGCAAAGCATCAAGTTGGATAAGTCACCGGGACAAGAAGAGATATAACCCAGGCTACTGTGGGAGGCGAGGGAGGAGATTGCTGAGCCTCTGGCAATGATCTTTGCATCATCAATGGGGACAGGAGAGGTTCTGGAGGGTTGGAGGGTGGCGGATGTTGTTCTCTTATTCAAGAAAGGGAATAGAGAAAGCCCAGTATATTATAGACCAGTGAGTCTTACTTCAGTGGCTGGTAAGTCGATGGAGAAGATCTTGAGAGGCAGGATTTATGAACATTTAGAGAGGCATAATATGATTAGGAATAGTCAGCATGGCTTTGTCAAAAGCAGGTCATGCTTTATGAGCCTGATTGAATTTTTTAAGGATGTGACTAAACACATTGATGAAGGTAGAGCAGTAGATGTAGTGTATATGGATTTCAGCAGGGCATTTGATAAGGTACCCCATGCAAGGCTTATTGAGAAAGTAAGGAGGCATGGGATCCAAGGGGACATTGCTTTGTGGATCTAGAACTGGCTTGTCCACAGAAGGCAGAGTGGTTGTAGATGGGTCATATTCTGCATGGAGTTCAGTCACCAGTGGTGTGCCTCAGGGATCTGTTCTGGGACCCCTACTGTTTGTGATTTTTTAAAATGACCTGGATGAGGAAGTTGAGGGATGGGCTCATAAATTTGCTGATGACACAAAGGTTGGGTGTGTTGTGGATAGTGTGGAGGGTTGTCAGAGGTTACAGCGGGACATTGAATGATGCAAAACTGGGCTGAGAAGTGGCAGATAATGTTCAACCCAGATAAGTGTGAGGTGGTTCATTTTGGTAGGTCAAAAATGATGGCATAATATAGTATTAATGGTAAGACTCTCGGCAGTGTGAAGGATCAGAGGGATCTTGGGGTCCGAGTTCATAGGACACTCAAAGCTGGTGTGCAGGTTGACTCTGTGGTTAAGAAAGCATACGGTGCATTGGCCTTCATCAATTGTGGGATTGAGTTTAAGAGCTGAGAGGTAATGTTACAGCTATATAGGACCTTGGTCAGACCCCACTTGGAGTACTGTGCTCAGTTCTGGTCGCCTCACTACAGGAAGGATGTGGAAACCATAGAAAGGGTGCAGAGGAGATTTACAAGGATGTTGCCTGGATTGGGGGCATGCCTTATGAGAATAGGTTGAGTGAACTCGTCCTTTTTTCCTTGGAGCAGTGGAGGATGAGAGGTGACCTGATAGGGTGTACAAGGTGATGAGAGGCATTGATCATGTGGATAGTCAGAGGCTTTTTCCCAGGGCTGAAATGGCTAACACGAGAGGGCCCAGTTTTAAGGTGCTTGGAAGTAGGTGTAGAGGAGATGTCAGAGGTAGATTTTTTATGCAGAGTGTGGTGAGTGCGTGGAATGGGCTGCCGGTGACGGTGGTGGAGGCAGAAACAATAGGGTCTTTTAAGAGACTCCTGGATAGGTACATGGAGCTTAGAAAAGTAGAGGGCTATGGGTAACCCAGGGTTCTAGGTAGTTCTGTGGTAAGGACAAGTTTGGCACAGCTTTGTGGGCTGAAGGGCCTGTATTGTGCTGTAGGTTTTCTATGTTTCTACAACAAGTATATATTAAAATATTAAATTTAATAAGTAGCGCAACAAGTGTGCGAAACTAGTATGTTAGTGTCCAGTCAGAAATCTGATTGCAGAGGGGAATAAGCTTTTGCTAAAATGCTGAGTGTGTGTCTTCAGAATCCTGTACCTCCTCCCTGATGGTAGTAATGAGAAGGGAGCCTGTCCTGGGAGATGGGGGTCCGCCCCGGTTTGCACCTATTTTCACACAGGGAAACTTGTTACCCTTCCCCCGTACAGCTGACAGAGCCAGACTCCTTATCAACAATTCCACACACTTACCAACGATTCTAATATTGCCAACAATGTTAACATTTTGTAAAAGAATATATAGAACAAAAACAATTGGTACTTAGCTGTGGAAGGAAGTGTCATTAAATGTAAATGTGAATGGTTCAACCCATTTGACAGAAATGTTATATTTAGTAATACAAGAGTTATTAACAGTATTGTAAAAACCAAACTTCCCAGTGGCCAAACATTTTAATTCTAAATCCCATTCCGATATGTTGGCCCGTGGCCTCCCCTTGTGGCATTCCGATATGTTGGCACGTGGCCTCCCCTTGTGGCATTCCGACATGTTGGCCCGTGGCCTCCTCTTGTGCCTCAATGGGACCACCTTCAGGCTGGAGGAGCAACAACTGAGTAGTCTCCAACCTGACGGAATGAACATCGAGTTCTCCTTCTGGTAAAAAAAAATCCCTCCTCCTCTCCTCTTCCTCTATTTCCCACTCTGCCCTCTTACATCTTCTCACCTCCCCATCATCTCCTGGGTCCCCGCCTCCTATGATCTCCAATGATATTCCTTCCTCTCCAGCCCTTTACCTTTCCCACCCTTCCAGTTTCACTTGTCACCTTCTAGCCATCCCTTCTCCCCCACTATTTTATCCTGGCTTCTTCCCCCTACCCTTCCAGTCCTGATGAAAGGTCTTGGCCTGAAACGTTGACTGATATTCATTTTCATAGACGCTGCCTGACCTGCTGAGTTCCTCTGCATTTTGTGTGTGTGGCTCTTAAATACCTTGTGATATTGGAGTGTTACATCTATTTAAGAAAGTGTTTTCTTTCAACTGCTTGACACTATTATAACTAGTTGGACAGGACTGGGTGTGCAGGAAGTTCCACTTCTATGTAAAGAAACACACACGCGCATGTACACACACACACACACACACCCACATATGCACACACACGCACAATGCCAGTCAGTCATTGTAATTGAGTTGTAGAATCCTACAGCACAGAAACACTCCCTTCGGCCCATCTAATCCATGCTGAACTGTTATTCTGCCTGGTCCCATTGACCTGCACCGGGACCACAGCCCTCCACAGCCCTCCCACCCATGCACTTATCCAAACTTCATTTAGTTTATTTGGAGATACACCTCAAAGTAGGCCCTTCCAGCCCCTTGAGCTACACCGGACGCCCAACAATCCCCCAATTTAACCTGAGCCTAATCACAGGACAGTTTACAACAACGAATTAACTTACCAACTGGTACGTCTTTGGACTGTGGGAGGAAACCAGAGCACCTGGAGGAAACCCACTCAGTCATGGGGAGAGTGTACAAATGTAATAATGGGGGGGGGGCGCTGGGAGCGGACCCAAATGCAAGACACAGACACTGAAGCACTAGGAACAGGACTAGGTGTGACAAGGAAGCAAGGGAAGTGGGGAAGAAAGGATGCTGGACATGACACAGGCCCTGGACGAGACCAGGATACAGGGCCTGGGCTAGGACTTGACTAGGACAGCGGAACCAGGACATGGAACTTGGAACTAGGAGCCTGGGCTTGGACTCTGAGCCAGAGACTGGACAAGGACCCAGAACCTGGGTCTTGACTTGGGCTCGGACCCCGGAACCAGGCGAGGACTTGACGTGGCTACAGGACTGGACATGGCTTAGGTACATCATGGCTTGGGTATGGACTCCGAGCCAGAGACTGGGCAAGGACCTAGAACCTGGGACTTGACTAGGGCTGGGACTCCAGAACTAGGCGAGGACAAGACGTGGCTACAGGACGAGGAGAGGCAACAGGACTGGACAAGAGACTCCTGGACAAGAAAGAGGGAACCCCAGCACTGGGCTGGGCAAGGTACTCCTGGGCTGGGCAAGACACATGGACAAGATGAGAACACAAAGCCATGGCTTGGACAGGACAAGGTTCTTGGATTGTGGCTAGGGCTGGACGAGACCCTGAAGCCTTGATTTGGTCAAGGGAGAGACAGGAATATGGAACACAGAGCCGGGACCCCTCCTTGGAAACAGGATATAGGGCCGGGACTCATACACAGAATGCAGAATATGACGAGACAGTTCTCAACACAAGGCAGCGTCAGATGGCTGGACCTACCTAGCGAAGGGGTGGACACGGAGACAGTTCCCAACACTAGGTAGCAGCAAACGGCCAGACCTACCTAGTGAAGGCATGGATACAGACAGTTCAAAACAACGAAAGACAGTTCCTTATCTTGCTCCGGCAGTAGAATTTGACAGCAGTGCAGGCGAGGGTTACAGGCGAGGCAAGGCTTCAGACCAGGCGAGACGAGGCGAGGCAAGGCAAGGCTTCAGACCAGGTGAGGCGAGGCAAGGCAAGGCTTCAGACCAGGAGAGGCGAAGTGAGGCAAGGCTTCAGACCGGGCGAGGTGAGGCGAGGCAAGGCTTCAGACCAGGCGAGGCGAGGCAAGGCAAGGCTTCAGACCAGGCAAGGCGAGGCAAGGCTTCAGACCAGGCGAGGTGAGGCAAGGCAAGGCTTCAGACCAGGCGAGGCGAGGCAAGGCTTTAGACCAGGTGAGGCGAGGCGAGGCAAGGCTTCAGACCAGGCAAGGCGAGGCAACAGAAGGAAGGGGAACAGGAGGGATTCAGACAGGGGGTATGGACAGGAACAATCCAGCAGCCAGAGGCCGAATCCTGAAGCTATTTATGAAGCCAGCCCAAACAAGAATCAGCTGCCTCAACAGAAACTGGTGAAAACCGGAAAACCTGGAATAAGGAGCCGACTGTAGCAGTGGTTTTAGATGATGAAAAGGCCTTTGATAGACTGGAATGGGATTTTTTATTTAAAACAATGGAAAAATTTGGTCCAGGCCAAATATTCATAAATTGGCTAGGAGCACTTTACCATCAATCTAAGGCCAAAATAATTATGAACGGGCAGATTCCATCAGTTTTCTCTCTACATAGATCCAGTAGACAAGGTTGCCCACTATCTCCAGCTCTATTTGTTCTGGCAATAGAGCCATTGGCTGAGGCTGTTAGACGGGATCCAGACATAAAGGGGTTTAAAGTGTCCCAGGAAGAATATATAATTAATTTATTTGCTGATGGCATTTTAGTATATTTGGCTGGCCCGGCCAGCTCTTTGGTAAGACTTAAGGCCTTGCTGGACAATTATGGTATAGTCTCGGGATATAAAATAAATTGGAATAAAAGTGAAATGTTCCCTTTAGGTAGAGGAGACTATGCCCAATATCAATATGGCACTCAGTTTAGATGGGTTAAAATCAACATGAAATATCTGGGGATTAAGTTTAATCATAATTTGGATGACCTTTATAAACTTAATTATCTCCCCTTGCTGTGGAATGTCGAGGAGGACCTACGTAGGTGGATAAAGCTTCCCATCACACTGATGGGCAGGGTAAACTGTATAAAAATGAAGATAATGCCAAGACTTCAGTGTTTTTTTCAGTCTTTACCTATCCCTTTACCCGATAATTTTTTAAAAAAGATTCTTAATGGACATATTCATCTATTTTTATGGTAGGGTAAAATATCTAGAATCTCCATGGAAAAGTTGACCTGGGACTATAAATTGGGAGGGTTAAAATTATCAGATTTTCAAAAATATTATTTAGCCACACAAGCATGTTTTATTGCTACTTTTTTTGATGAGACAACTATTCCTTCTTGGGTTACAATTGACTTGCATATGGTAGGAGAAGAGATGGCAGAAGAATTTATATATAAATGGGACTCCAAATTAATTAAAAAGAAAACAAACAATCCTCTACTGAGACATGTAATTTATATCTGGGAAAAAATTAAACAATTTATGGGTCTAAAAGAAAGGAATATCCTCAAAGACGCCTCTATCTCAGAACAGATTAATACCCATGACTCTGGGTAATAAATTTCTAGTCACCTGCTATCAACACGGTATCAGGCGCATTGAAGATTGTTATAATCAGCAGAAGCAATTTATGTCTTTTGAGGGACTTAAAAATAAATATAATTTATCTAATAACACATTCTTCTGCTATCTCCAATTACGATCTTTAGGCTCCATCACTGGCCTTACCAAGGTGCTCAGACATGGAGATTCTAATTCAAAAGGGGAATACAACTAAATGTATTTCTAATATGTATTCTTTATTCCAGGACCAATGCCCAAAGCTTGGTATATACAGATCGAGGGAGAGATGGGAGTCGGATTTGGGCTTTGTAATTGATCATCAATGTTGGTCACATCTATGTTTGGATAGTGTTACCACTCTTATCAACTCTAGATACAGGATGATACATTTTAATTTTTTTACATCAGTTGTATCTCACACCTGAAAAAATACATAAAAATAAACCAGAAATTTCTGACAAGTGTTTCAGGTGTGGCATAGATGTTGGTACCTTTTTTCATTCCACCTGGCTATGCACAAAACTGAGATCTTTTTTGGATAGAACTGGGGGAGGTACTGGGAAAAATTCTGGGGATGGATTTCCCTCTAGACCCAGAATTGTTTCTTCTAGGGAACTTAGCAGTTTTGGAAGTTAACCTCCCCAGGAATAAATCCAAATTTATTAAAATTGCGTTGTCAGTGGCCAGGAAATGCATAGCGTTAACATGGAAATCCGATTCCCTTGTAAATATTGATCGTTGGAATAAAGAAATGCAAAGTTGTATACCCTTGAGAAGATAACTAATACCCTTAGGAATGGATACACTATGTTCATTGAGATTTGGCAACCATGTTTGGATTACTTAAATGCCCAGATTGTTTAATGTATTTATTTTATTTTTTAAAAATTAATAGATCCCTTATTATAAGCTAGTTTCTTTAATTTGTATTTTAAACTGACTCTGAGAGCTGGACGCCTACTCTTCTTTTTCTTTTTTTTCTCTTTTTTTCTTCTCTCCTTTCTTTCCTCTGTCTTTTATGTTTTTTTCTCCCTCCTTTTTTCTAAACGCGGGGAGATGGTGTTGGGATAGGTGTTCCTTTTTTCTCTTGGACTTATTAATGTATTTGAATTAATTTTTTTCAATATGTATTAATTGTTGCATTAATTGAGTCCTTATATTTCTTCTTTAGAAAATTAAATAAAATAATTTAGAATAAGGAATGCGGATTTCACGGACCGGACCATGACAACAAACTCCTTGCAGGCAGCGATGGGAATTGAACCCAGGTCGCCTGTACCGTGAAGCGCTGTGCTAACCACTTCACTACCATACCACCCCCGGTCCACTCTCCGTTCTTCCTTTAAATGCTCCATTCAAACCCGCATCCATCACTTCTGCTGGCAGCTCATTCCACAATCCCACACCCTCTGAGGGAAGATATTCCACCTCAGGGTCCCCTTAAACATTTCACCTTTCACCCTTAACCTACGACCTCTAATTCTGGTCTCACCCAACCTCCGTGGAAAAAAGCCTGCTTAAGTTCGCCCCTCACAATATGGTACACCTCTTTATCAAATTCCCCCCGCATTCTCCTGCGCTCCTGTTGCTCAATTTTTCCCGATAACTCGTCCTCAATTGTTGACAACATTCTTGTAAATCTTCTCTGTTCTCTTTCCACCTTTCTGGTATCTTTGCTGTCGGTGGGTAACAGGCAGCATCGACGGAGAGGAGTAAGCGGCTGACATTTCAGGCATAAACTCTCCATCGAGACTGGACAGGAAGGTAGACAGCAGCCAGAAAAGAAGAACAGGGGGAGGGAAGGACGAGCGACAGCAGCTAGCAGGGAATGGTTGAGTCCAGGTGAGGGGAAGATAGGAAGATGGCAAGGTGGCGGAGCGCGAGTGGTGTGAAAATCTGAGAAGGCTGAAGAAGGACGAATCCGACAGGAGACCATGGAACAAAGGTGGGGAACCAGAGGTATAAAACAGTGGTACCGAAAGTGAGAGAAATTGAGGTTCATGTGTCAGGTTGGAGACTACCCAGATGGAACATGAAGGGGAAGCCATGGACAGACATGTCGGCGTGGGAAGTCAGATTGTAATGGTTAACCACCGGGAGATCCTGGCTGTCTGGCAGTCGAGTAACGGTGTTGGATCGAGCCCCCTCCCCTCCCCTCCCCTCCCCTCCCCTCCCCTCCCCACAATCTACGCCCGGTCTCGCCGACGTAGAGGCGCCGCACCGGGAGCAGCCGGCACACTCGCTTGCAGAAGTGTCGCCTCACCTGGAAGGACTGTCTTTAAAGGCCCCGAATCGTGGTGAGGGCGGGGGTGTAGCACTTGTGACGGCTGCAGCTTCTTCGCCTCAGCTATCAGATTTCTGAATGGTAATTGTACTAATTACTAGTTAAATTACAGTTTATGTCTTGCTGCCGCAAAACAACTAATTTCACGACAGGAGTCAGTGATAAATAACCTGATTCTGATGTACAGAATCATAGTATTACAACAGAATATGTAACGTGCCCAGGGAAGAACGATGATCACCTGTTGATTGATAAGTTATTGAAGTTATCTTTTAATATACACAGCATAGTTATGGCTGTGATGCCGTTCTTGTGCATACATATACTTGTGCATGTGGTAATAAACTCGACTTTGTTGTAACTGCGTGCACATGATAATTTTCCTGGGTTCTCCTGTTGCCCAATGTTATTACCCACACACAGGCTGATGCGCCTAACTACACGGCAACGTTGCTGATATCATTATTGCAAAACTGTTCCGAGATTTTTAGTTGTCGGGATTAAATCACAGCCTACCCCTGAGCGATTTGCAATACTTTTGTTGGTCGGAAACTTCAAGGCCACAATTGCACTGAAGTCGGTTAAAAAACCTCCGGCTTTCCCAAAGCTAAGGAGTGGTCGGTTGGACTACAAGTCCCAGGGAGCAACGGAGGGGGGGTGGGGAGTGAGGGCAGGCCAACGCGTGCGCACCGGCCACCGAATGAAGGCGAGCGGCTGTCCGGTTGGAGGCGTGGTCTGGAGAACCCCGTCCAATGGAGAGGCGAGGAGGCCGGCGAAGGGGGCGGGGTCGGCGGCCGTAAGGGAGGGCGTGGTCTGGTGGAGGGCGTCGGCCAATGAGAAGGCAGTGGAGGTGGGGAAGAGGGCGGGGCCGGGTACAGCTGGGAGGAGGGTGAGCCCGGAGGTTCGCCGCGAAGCGTTTTCGTTGGGATGGATCGGGGCGGTTCTCGGTGAAGCGACGGCCGAGGAGGCGGCGGCGAGCTGGGAACTGATGGCGGAGGCAGACCGGGCTGTTGAAGCTGAGCGGGACTGAGGGTTGGGCTACATTGTGGGTCTGAGGCTGGGGAGGGTGGGAGGGGACGGCGAGTGGGATGCTACCCGTAAAAGGCGGATAACCAGCTTTGCTAGCGGGAGAGAGCAAGTGAAGTGGAGCTCTCCCCGTTGGCGGTTAGAGAAGGCGGCGAGTCAAGTTGGGAGGTGGGTGAGGGGGGTGGGGAGGAGAGGAGGAGGGAGGGAGTGAGGGAGGGAAGGGGTGGAGCACTCCACTCCTAGTTTGCAGCCCGGAGACTTTGTGTTTGGGGAGTGGGTAAGGTACTGACTGACCATGGAGGGCGTACATTGCCATGACTCGGGGGTGGCGGACCTGGACGAGGACTCGGTTAGGTGCCAGTGTCCCGGGGCCGCGGGATTCCGGGAGCCTCCACCGCCTGGCCAGCCGCCTCGCTGCCACCAGCCAGGGTGTCCGGCTCCGCTCCTGCCCCGTCCGCCCAAGACGTCGCCCACCACCTTCTGCCCGGACGCCGGTGCCCTGGCCGCAGGGCAGCCCTCCTCTTCCAGGCACGGCAGTCTGCTCCAGCTGGGCGAGGACCACCCTGCCGGGGTCAAGCACCGGCAGCCCAGTCCGCTGGTCCCCAGGAGGGATAGCAACCCCTTCACTGAGATCGCTATGAGTAGCTGCAAGTACAACGGCGGCGTGGTGAAACCCCTCACCAGCCTCAGCACCTCCAAGCGCAACCTGGTGGACTCGGAGGCCGAGCCGCAACCCTTGCAGGTCTTCGCCTGCAACCACGTCCTGGGCTCCTGCACGGAGGACCAGCAGCAACAGCAGCAACAGTTCCTGCAGGGGCAGCCCGGCCAGTCGCGGCAGCCGACCGGCGGCGACGGCGGCAGCCGAAAGAGCACCAAGAAAAAGAACCATAACATCGGCTACAAACTCGGGCACCGACGGGCTCTGTTCGAGAAGAGGAAACGGCTGAGCGACTACGCGCTCATCTTCGGCATGTTTGGCATTGTTGTCATGGTGATCGAGACCGAGCTGTCTTGGGGCATCTACAGCAAGGTGAGTGGCGACCACCCTCCCCCCCTAAATTCCACCTCTATTATTGCCTACTCTCCTTCCAGACGAGAGGTTTCAGAACACGGACAACGAGAGAGTCTGCACATGCTGGAGATCCAGAGATCAAGCTGAAGGAACTCAGCAAGTCAGGCAGCAACTGTGGACGGTGTCTTCAACCCTCAAATGCAGGAGGAGCTCAACAGGTCGGTCAGCATCTAAAGAGGGGGGATGAAGCTGCCTTACCGGAGTTCCTGCGTGTGTTGCTCTGGATTTCCGGCACCTGCATTCTCAACCCCGCTGCCCTCCAGTCCGGCTCTTGCCCCTCCCGATACTTGTCAGGCCATTCTTGCCCCCACCGTCCCCTCATCCCCCGATTCCAAAGTTTGTATCCCGGCGCCCTCTCGTCCGGTGGGAGCATATTTTTGGGGAGTTGGATCGTGAAGACGATGATGAACGCCATCCTGCCGTGTCTCCCTGGGGAGACAGAAGCACCGCGGCGAGGGTTTGGGAGCGCAGCCCGCTTCCGTCTCCGGAGAGCCCGTTCCCGGAGGAGGGGGGGGGGGCTGCCATTGAATTTGTCCCTCTCCTGCCCCTTGATGTTTAGCAGTCCCCGTTGGCACTGACGGCCGATGCTGCCTGGGTGCCCCCTTTCCCGGCCGAGGAACAACATGTTGCGCGTTGCTCGGCTGCACGGCGTTCTCGCTGGCGCTTGCATTCCTCCA
The DNA here is from genome assembly GCF_963921235.1 of Mobula hypostoma. NCBI lineage: Eukaryota > Metazoa > Chordata > Chondrichthyes > Myliobatiformes > Myliobatidae > Mobula > Mobula hypostoma. Next base: position 243,884,908 of record NC_086098.1, read on the forward strand.
CCCTCCCCACATCCAACAACCCCCTCCCCCCTTCTTTCTGCTGTCGACTGGTCTGTGTAGCAAATATAGAAGGATAGACCTCTCCTCCCACTTTTCATCCTCCAGTGTCAGAAGCATCCTGCCACACCTTTCTGGGCACGTCTTTTCCAGCGTAAAGGACAATCTGAACGCATCCTGGTCAACTAAGCCGCAAGCGGGTGGCGATGGGGCAGAGGGGGATTGGCTCGGGTCCCTTCCCTCCAGCGTGTCTCGTGTCTCAAAGCCCTTTCCATCTCTTTGAAGACGGAGTTCACGGCGACAACTCCGGTCCTCTATCGCGTCATTTCGGCGTGAGACCCGGTGTTGTGCTAACTTCTCCCGAGAAAAAGCCTTAAGTGACCCAGTGGCCCCCCCCCCGGTGGACCTACACCGAACCAGGGATGAGATTTGCCTTTTTGTTTCAGCCGCTGGGTGTTTGTTAACAAATACTGAAATTTTAAAAAAAAATTTGCGTGGCAGTCGTATGTCTGAGGGAATGCGGCTGGAGGGAAGAGGGAGGGAGAGAGGCTGGGGGTAGGTCAGAGTGGGTTGATCGGTTGAGAGAGGAGAGGTTTTCTAGGAGGGTGGGGGCTGTGATTTACAGAGCAGTTCGACATGGTAGTCAATGCCTGCGATCTGAGCGATGCTAATTTGAGAGCGAGCCTGCTACACCGAGCCACAGCTGTTGCGAAGAGATTTTCCTCTTCGAGGACTCCCAATGCACATATTCGGCGAGAGCTGCCTTTCGCACCGCACAATTTACATTTCCTTATTAACTATTAATTAATAACTGATTAGCCCAGTACTGGCTTACTGCCGCACGTCATGCCTTCGGTCAGTCTCACTCACTCGCACCTTCAATCAATTTCATCCCTCTCCCCCCTCCCTCTTCAACTCTTCACTCCGGCTCCCCTCGTACCCCTCCTCTCCTCACCCCTCCTTCCCTTTCCTCCCACGGTCCATTCTCCGCTCTTGTCAGACTCCTTCAGCCCCTGACCTTTTCCAGCGATCACCTCCCAGCTTTGCACTTCATCCCCACCCCCCCAACCTCCCCCACACCTGTGCTCCCTCCCCTCACTCCTCCACCTCCCTCACAGACCTGCAATGCTTGGCTGTACAGCGTTCTCACTCGCCTTTGCATTCCCCCGCCTTCCTCACCGCCAACAACCCCTCCCCTCCCTCCTCGGCCTGCAATGTTAGCTGATTATTCATCTCCATAGATGCTGCCCGACCTGCACAATTCCTCGGCTTTTTGTGTATGTTATTCGATTTCATCCGCTTTTTCTGACCCTATTTGCTCCCTCTTTTTTTTCATGTTCCTTCTCCAGTCTGTTATATAATTTTCACAAGAAAGTATTTGTTGTCGGCAATCACTGCTATATTTATTATAGACTCAGTGGCCAGTGCATTAGGTTCAGGAGTGGAAACCCAGTGTGCTGCCGTAGCCCGTCCACTTTAAGGCTCAATATGTTGTGTGTTCAGAGATGCTCTTCCGCACACCACTGTTGTAATGTGTAGTTATTTGCCCGTCAGCTTGAACCAGTCTAGCCATTCTCCTCTGCCCTCTCTCAGTAGCAAGGCTTTCTCTTCGACAGAACTGCTCCTCAATGGATGTTTTTCCTCACACCATTCTCTGTAAACTCTAGAGAATGTGCGTGAAAATCCCAGAAGGTCAGCAGTTTCTGAGATATTCAAATCACCTCGTCTGCCTCCAGCAATCATTCCACAGTGAAAGTCACTCGAATCCCATTTCCTCCCCATTCCGATGTTTGGCCTGAACAACTGAACCTCTTGACCATGTCAGTGTGCTTTACGGATTGAGTTGCTGCCACATGATTGGCATTAACGAGCAGGTATGTCGAATGACGTGGCCACTGACTCGGTGTACACTCTCTACTGATCAAGTCCTGCTAAATCTAGGCTCTGTATTCTTCTCCATAGAAGCTGCCTGACCTGCTGAGTTCCTCCAGGTCTCTATTCTCACTTTCACGTGAGCGAGGAACTTCATTGCACCCTGGTACTTTGGATTAATGGTCACATTGTACTGAGATACAGTGGGAAAACTTGACCTGCATACTGTTCATGTAAATCAAAACTTTACACAGTACACTGAGGTAGTGCAAGGCGAAACTACCACAGTCGTGATGAGGTAGAATGTGAGGCAGAGTTCTTATTGTACTGGAGAGCTATTTAATCATGGGAGAGAAGCTCTCCTTGGACCTGGTGGTACATGCTTTTGGGCTTTAGTATCTTCTCCCTGTTGGAAGAGGGTCAAAGGGAGAATATCTGGGGTCTTGGATTATGCTGGCTGCTTGGAGTCAGTGAGACGTGTAGACAGAGTTTGTGGAGGAGGGATTGGTTTCCGTGATGTGTCCCGCTGTGTCCACATCTCGCTCAAAGTCACGTGCTTAGACTGAGTGAACTTCTCAGGCCCTTTGTCAGAACCAGATTTCAAACATCTTCCTTGTCTCCCATTTTGGGTCTTTTATATTTATAAGTTTGTCTTGTGTTATCTCAGAATGGTTTACTTGAACTTCAGCAGTTAAGGTGATGGACACAGTGAGAAAATGACAGTGTAATTAAGGTAATACACCAAGAGGTGAGAGGGCAGAACTGCGGGATGTATGAGAGGGAAAGAACGACAGATGCAGCAAAGCAGAGGGAGACGTCTCAATGGGTTGGAGCAGAGCAAAGGCGGTTTAATCAGTGAAGTATGATGCATGATGTTTAACAGGAGTGCCTACCCCCTGGTCTGCTGAATTTCTACTTTCAGCAAAAGCTGTTATGGTCTGTGACTGTGGTAGAAAGGTGGTTTGGGAAGCGGTGGCTGTAACATGGGTGATATCGGTCAGGGATCGGTTCTCACTGCTGCCCGTGAGGGGTTTGTACGTCCTTCCCATAACCATGGGATTTCTCCAGCTGCTCCGGTTTCCTCCGTTCCAAGCGTTAGTAAGTTGTAGAGTTGCTATGTAGGTGCCTGAGGCGTGGCCACACTTGGGGTCTACACTGAGATTTGCTCACTGATTTGGTCTAGCATAAGGGATGCTTTTCACTGCTTCCATGTACATGTGACAAATAAAACTAATCTTTATCTTTTTATCCACTGCTGTGGCTTTCTCCATAGAAATCTGTCTTGCTTGCTCCTGGGTGGCAAATTATGATCTCCCGGGCATCTGTGTGAGATGCTTCTTCTCTTTCTGGAGGGTTTCATGAATTATTTTTGCTTTTCGTTGCTATGAGGTAAGAGATGGGCAGGCAGCTGTGAGCTGAGTATATGGGAACTCCAGAAAACAGGGATTTTATTCCACCCTGGTGTACGTGAGCCTAAACAAATGTGAATTGTGTAGCACTCAGGACCTGCTCCAGCGTTTGAGTGCTGTGGCTCCTCCTACCTCGGGCTCACCTCCACCTTCCTGCCTGTTCCCAGTCTCCCCCAGTTTCCTTGTGTCCCAGAAAGCTGACGACCTCAGCGATGGACGTATTCAGAGTACCCTTCCCTGAAGGAGAGTTCCAAACACATACCGTCCCCTGTCTCTTTGACTCCATCGTAAACCAGTCGCCAGTCTCTCCTCTCTGGAAGTTTCCTCCCCTCATCCTAGCCATGCCTGAATAAGGTTCTCTTTCGCTCTTCTAAATGTCAACAAGACTGTGGCCAGCTGACTGAATCTTGCGTTATCGATGTCTGCATCTCCAGTGTTGACTGAGTAGGTATTCTGAGACCCTTCCAATGCAAATTGGAAGCAGCTGAGACCTCAACTTTGCAAATTAGAAGCACATGTTAGCATTGTGGTTAAAACGGCTGGGTTCAGTTCCTGTTGTGTGAGTAGATCCCACGTTCTCCCTGTTCTCCAGGTGCTCTGGTTTCCTCCCACATTCCAAGGGCGGACAGGGTAATGTTTGCAGGCATCTGCAGGATTTTTTTTTTGTTCAGAGTCAGTAAGTTGTTGACCTTCTGTGTTGGTGCCAGAAGTCTGGTGACACTTATGGGCGGCTCAGCCCAGTCCTCGCTGACTTGATGCAAATGACAAGTCTTTTCTATACATTTCGATATATGGGTGACGAACGAAACTAACCTTGCTAAACTTACTAATCTTTATTTCTAAATGGTACGTGTACACCAGATGTAGTCTTGTCAGTGCACGTTACAAATCCAACAAGAGTTCCTTGTGTTCTACTAGATCTGTCCTCCTAATTGTTGTACGTGATTTGACATTTTCATGTACAATGCCCCTTCCACCACCTCCACAATATTCTGTTCATTTTCCAGAATTTAATCCAATTTCCTTTCTGTAGCACTCCACTCATCAAAAAATTTGCCCATTCACTTGACCTCTCCATGTTGTTCAGTCGCTCGTGACCTCATGGACCATAGGGTTCTCATGGCAAGATACGCAAGTAGATTGCCAGGCCTTTCTTCTGCACAGATACTGCTGCTGCCCAAGTTGGGATCTGGCTAGGTTTGAACCATCTGTATTGAAGTTCAGCGCTGATGCTACCACACCACGGCCGACCTCTCTATCATTTCCCCCTACAAATACTGTCTCCAGTTTACTTCCCCAGCTATACTTGCATGGTTAACAAATGTGTCTACAGAGAGTACGAATGCTGCAATCTGGAGCTAGGAACTCAGCATGTCCAGCAGCATCTGTAGGTGCGATATAGAAAGAGGAATTATTGATGTTGTGGGTCAAAACCCTGTGTCAGTATTGGTCCTGCAGCAGACAATTTGTTCTAAAATCGTCGGCATTTTTGGATCCCATTATCTGATGTGGGATGTGCTTGCACTGGTGTGGGACCAGAGGTGATTTAGAAGAATAGTCCCAGGATTGAAAGGGTTAATGACAAAGGATCATTTGGCTCTGCGCCTGTAGTTAAGAGAGGGGGGTCTGGGGTGGCAGTGGTCTCATTGAAACCTACTGAATATTGAAAGGCCGGCACAGAGTTGACTTGGAGAGGATGTTTCCAGTAGTGGGAGAGTCTAGGACCAGAGTGCATAGCCTCAAAATAGAAAGACGTCCCTTTAGAATAAAGATGAGGATGAATTTCTTTATCCAGAGGGTAGTGAAACTTTGGAATTTATTGCCTCAAATGTGTGTGGAGACCGAGTCATTGAGTATACTTAAAGCAGAAGTTGATGGGTTTTTGATTGGTCAGGGTATCGAAGGTTATGGGAGGAGGCAGGAGAATGAGGTTGGGAGGAATGATAAATCAGCCGTGGTGAATAGCAGATCAGACTCAATGGGCTGAATGGCCTAATTCTGCTCCTGTGTGTTGTGGTGTTATAAATCTTTGTACAAAACGTTTGAAACCCACTTCATACCCCCCTCTGTCATAATGTCATAAATTAAATCAGATGCCACAATTTGAGTGTCGATGAAGGGTCTCAGCCTGAAACTCAACTGTTCATTTCCCTCAATAGTTGCTGCCCCACCTGAGTTCCTCCAGCATTGTTTGTGCGTTGTTCCAGATTTCCACCATCTTTGTCTACAGAAATTGTATAATTTGAGTGCTTTATAAGCAGTCTGCAGTCTGGTCAGAAGCTGCAACACAATGATGCAGCCAGACGAGGCTCTCAAATGGGGGCAGGGAGCCTGGCACACCTCAATCTCCTCAAAGTGTAAATGCTGCTGTGAATTCTTGACTGATGTGGTAATGTGGGTTCAGGTTAGGTCATCCATTATGTGCACACAAAAGAACTTTGTGCTGTTCACTCTCTCCACGGCAGCGCCATTGTGCAGTGGAGAGTGGTGGACCCGGACTCCCTGAAGTTCACAGTCATCTCCTCTGTCTTGTCCATGTTGAGACTCATTATTCTCACGCCATTTGACGAAGCCGCTCTGCCTCCTCTCTGTGGACTCATCGCCGTTGCTGATGAGGCCGGCCGTTGTTGAATCATCAGCGAGCTGGATGCGGTTCGAGCTGGTCTGGCAGTGCAGTCGTGAATCAGCAGTGGGTTGAGCCCCAGTGCTCAGCAAGATGGAGCTTGAGATGTTGCTGCCGACTCCGACTGGGGTCTTTCTATCCAGTTACAGAGAGGGGTGTTGAGTCCCCACAAGGACCACTTTCCCCACCGGCCTCTGAGGGGCGATTATTTCAAATGCTGAGCTGAAGTCGATGAACAACACCCTCTCATTTGAGGCATTATTTCCCAGGTAGGGTGGAGGGCTGAGATTGTAGGGTAGTAACTTACTGAACCTGGTGGTGTGGGGTGGAATGCTCCTGAAATCCTGCTGGATGGTGGGAGCAAGACGAGGGCATGGCCAGATGGGACCCTTGCTAGATGCTGCTCTTTGCAGTGCTCCTTATAAAATGATCGATGCTTTGCTTGGGCTGTATCAACTCACTTCTTGTAAACTTTTTCATTCCTGGACATGGTGTTTCCATACCAGGCTGTGATACAATCATCTGGAACACTATCCACTTTGCATCTATGGAAATCTGTCAAAATTAGCAAATCTATGCAAACTTCTAGTAGAGTCACTGCTGTGTGTTCTTCATGATGCTGGATGCAGGACGGATCCTCCACCACAGGGAATTTAAAGTTACTGACTCATGGACCTTCGGTTTCCTCCGCCTGTACTTGATAATAAGCTTTTTGGTCTGTTGAGGAATCACTCGGCCAGATTTTCATTCCCTCTCCTATAGGCCAATTAGTCGCCACCTTTGATCTGGCCAACAACAGTGGTGTCGTCAGCAAACTTAATGCGTGGCATTGGAGCTGCTCTTGACCACATAATCGGAGGTAGAGCAGGGGGAATAAACACACGGCCCCGTGGCTGATGGTGAGTGTGGATTCTCTCTGAACAGTTCCCATTGAAAATAGTACACATGCACCAGGTCCAGTCTTGCCAGTGCCCGGTAGAAATCTAGCAAGAGTTCCTTGTGTTCTGCATCATTTGCCTTCCTAATTGCTGTACCTGCAGTCTGACTGTGTCACATAAACAACACTATCCCTCCACCTAACAATATTTATTTTCTAGTTTTTAATAAAATTCCTTTGCTGTGATACCATATCCAATATTTGCCCATTCACTTATCCTCTCTATATCCCCCTACAACTACTCTGTCCTCAGTTTGCTTCCCCACCTACATTTGGATAGCTAGCACACTTGGCTACAGAGAGACAGGACTGTTGGTGCCGTATCTGTGGCAACAAGCTGCTGGTGGAACTCAGCGAGTCAGGCTCGTTGTGTTGGTGCTGTTGCCCCATCAATAGTTCCTCTCCTCCTACAGATGCTGGTCAACCTGCTGAGTTCTTGCAATTGGTTGTTTGGCTCTACTACACCTGATCCCTTTAAGTCAATCTGCCAGGTAATGTTGCTGCTCTATAAAGCCCTGGTTAGACCACACTTGGAGTGTTCAGTTCTGGTCACTTCATTATCATCGTTGTGGCTATCCCTCGAGCTCAAGGATGATGGTCTTCGTTCTGAAGTGGCCCACAGAGTGAAGACGCCTGTGCGTGTGTTTGTTTAACGTGTACTTGATGTTGCACTCCAAGAAGCACACGATACTTCACAAATCAACCAACTGATTCCAATGGCATGGAAACCACGACGATTGGAGCTGATGGATTTGTTGCAGCCTTCATTCACCTTCACAGCCGTAGAGTTCGAAGTAACTTCGTCTGCTTGTTCCACCATTGAGGTCTTGGTTTGATTGTTCTTTGTCAGGGACCTCACCCTCGACCTTACCGCCATGGGTGACCCTACCAGGAGCATAGTTCCAGATGGCATCGGTCTCAGGATCACAGGACCACACAAGCTTCTCCGCCACGACAAGGTGAAGATCCACAGAGAAGGATGTGGACCCCTAACCCATACATCTTTGGAAGGTGGGTGGAAGCCAGAGTATATTCCAAAGACGTATGGGTTAAGGTTATTAGTGAGTTGTGGGCGTGCACTACTGGCGCAGAAGCATGGCCCCTTGTGGCTGCCCCCAGCCTCTGGTTTTGATGGAGTATTTCTGCATGTTTTGTTGTACAAAGCTAATCTTTAATCGCCTGCCTTTAGCAGTCACCTTTTAGTGACACATTATCAAATGACTTGAAAAATCTAAATACATTACATCTACAAGCTGTCCTTTATCTATCCTGCTTCTTGCATCATGAAGGAACTCTAATTTCTCAAGCTCCACTCCCTTCTTATAAAAGCTGACTGACTCTATTTGTGACTTTGTAAACGCTCATCATAATATCTTTAATGGATCCTAGCACTCTCCTATTGGATTTGGGGCTAACTATCTGATTAGTTTCCCTCTCTGTAGCTCTGTCCTCAGTCAATGATTGCCTTTATGCTTTTTTTCTCGTCCGCTCTGGGACCTTTCTAATATCTGGGGAATTTTTGAAAATTGAAAGCACAGCATCCACTATCTCTGCGGTGCAGATCGTAGGGACCAAGGGAATTGTGTTTAATCCCATTAACATGCCCAGAGCCTTCTCTCCCCAGTGGCAAAGTTTGAGCTGAGTGTTTCTACCAGGCAATCTCTACCATTATTGTAATGCTTTTAGTGACTTCTACCACAAAGATAAACATTTTTATTCATTTTTTTCCTCATTATTAATTCCCATGTCTCGGCCACTAAGAGGCCAGTGGTAATCTTGTCTGCTCTTATGTAACTTTTAAAAGCTCTTTTAATGATTAGATTAGCTTTATTTTTCCCATATACCTGGCAATGTACAGTGAAATACCTCATTTGCGTCAAATCAAATCAGTGAGGGTTGTGCTGGGGGCAGCCTGCAAATGTTACCACACTATTGTCTCCAACATAGTCCACACTCCCTAACCCTAACCAGTATCTCTTTTTGGAATGTGGGAGGGAACTGAGGCACCCAGAGGAAAGCTACATGGTTATGGGGAGAGCGTGCAAACTCCTTAAAGGCAGCAAGAGGGAATTGAACTCAACCTTACAGCTGGTGACGTAAGGCACTTACACTAACCACTATGCTATGGTGCTGCCATGTTAATTTTTGTTGTTAGTAGTTGTATTAACAATATTACCATTCCAAACTGTAGGTCCAAGGATGCCTGCGTGAGGCCACTCTCAGGTTGGAGGACCAATCCTTCAAATTCTGTCTGGGTAGCCTCCAACCTGACTGTACGAATATCGATTTCTCTAATTTCCAGTAATTTCTCCCCCCCCCCACTTCTTTTTCCATTTCCATTCTTGCTCACCTGAGTATCACCGCCATCTGGAGCCCACCCCCCTTCCCTTTCTCCCGTGATCCACTCACCTCTCCTATTAAACTCCTTCAGCCCTTTGCCTTTTCCACCTATCACCTCCCAGCTTCGCACTTCATCCCCCCGCTTCCCTGTCAGCTGATTTCACCTATCACTTGCCAGTTTGGACTCCATCCCTCCACCACCACCTTATTCTGGCTTCTTCCCCCCCCCCCCTTCCTTTCCAGCCCTGGTAAAGGGTCTCGGCTCGAAGCGTCGACTGTTTTATTTCCTTCCATCGATGCTGCGTGACCTGAGCTCCTCCAGCACCCATGTGTTGCTGTGGATTTTCAGTATCTGCTGAATCCCTTGTGATTGGTTATTTTCTGATCAGTTTACCCCTAGTGAGGTCCTCTAGATTTAATAGGTTGTATCTATTTCCTTTAATATCTGCAAAGTAGCACCTACGAAAGGATGATTTGGGTGTCTTGGGATGGCATTCCTGTCACACAGCAGTGACTACATTTGATAAACCATAGAAAAACTACAGCACAGAAACAGGCCTTTTGGCCCTTCTTGGCTGTGCCGAACCATTTTCTGCCTAGTCCCACTGACCTGCACACGGACCATATCCCTCCATACACCTCCCATCCATGTATCTGTCCAATTTATTCTTAAATGTTAAAAAAGAACCTGCATTTACCACCTCGTCTGGCAGCTCATTCCACACTCCCACCACTCTCTATGTGAAGAAGCCCCCCTCCCTTATGTTCCCTCTAAACTTTTCCCCCTTCACCCTTAACCCATGTCCTCTGGTTTTTTCTCCCCTTGCCTCAGTGGAAAAAGCCTGCTTGCATTCACTCTATCTATACCCATCATAATTTTATATACCTCTATCAAATCTCCCCTCATTCTTCTATGCTCCAGGGAATAAAGTCCTAACCTATTCAACCTTTCTCTGTAACTGAGTTTTTCGAGTCCTGGCAACATCCTTGTAAACCTTCTCTGCACTCTTTCAACCTTATTTATATCCTTCCTGTAATCTGGTGACCAAAACTGAACACAATACTCCAGATTCGGCCTCACCAATGCCTTGTGTCTTGATAGCCTGTAAGTGTCATGGGATATTGGAATGAGGTAAACAGCTGAAATATTTTTATTTGTAACTGTACTACAGAGTCATTTTAGACTTGCCAGGATAAAGAGATTGGGTTTATTAGTCACGTGTACATCGAACCACATGGTGAAATACATTGTGTCAATGATCAACCAAGTGTCGTCACACCTCCAGCGCCAACATGGCAGGCTAACCTGAACCTGTGGGAGGAAACCAGAGCCCCAGGAGGAACACGCCACGGGGAGAACGCACAAACTCCGTACAGATGGTGCACTGAATTGAACCCTGGTCTTATAGCTGGCTCTGTAACACGTTATGCTAACTGCTACACTACCTGGATTAGAGAACGTGTATTGTGAGGAAAGGATAACCGAGCTACAGCTTTTATCTTCGGAGTGATGGAAGATGAGAGGTAATTTGGTAGAGGTGTTTATATTAAAAGTTAGGGGGAAGTTCCTGAACCAGCATGGATAACTACATTTAACCGATTCCACAATCTATGGACTCAAGAACTCATGTTCCCAGTATTATTTATTTTTCAAATTTATTATTGGCATGATTTGACCTCTTTTGCAAATTGGATGTTTGTCAGTCTTTGTGTGTAGTTTTTCATCAACTCTGTATCTGTATTTTTGTGTAACAAAATGAATCTCAGTATAGTGTTATTTATTAATGTTATGCCACTGGTGTTTAGGGCAGCAACTAAGACCCTCCATCTCTGGCAGTGTTCAGGGCATCCTCTTGGTTTTCACTGCTGTCAGCCATGCAAGTCCCAGGTGGACACTTGGATGTAGAAGGATTCTTCATTGCTGTCTCCATAAGTTTTGTTTGACCAGTCGGGGTTGTTAACCCTGAGCTGAACCCCTACAACTGGAGGACCAGTGGACCACTCTTAGTCTGTCCTCTACTCTTTGATCTGTTTGGCATGGGTGATCCTACCAAGAGCCAAAGCACAAAGCCCTGACTCCATTCAACATAGCTCTCTGGGTCATTGAAGCACGCAATCCTCCAAACCCTACAATAAAGTTTTGGTCCTCTTGGAGATCAGTATAGTATCTGGTGACATCTATAAACTTTGATAATACATTTACATTGAACTTTGAGAGAGTAAACCCCCAGCACCTTTCACAGGGTATCTGTTTAAGGTGAGTGGAGGCAAGTTTTAGGAGAGATGTCAGAGGTTTTTTTTTTAACACAGTGGTGAGTGCCTGGAATGCATTCAGTGCTGGTGGCACAGGCTGATACATTAGAGACATTTCAAAGAGCCTACAAATGAAACAACTCTAAAATGATCACTTCAGGAAAATGGAGAGAGGACATTTCCAAATGTGATCTAATCAGTTTTATAGAGCTGTAACATTACCCCATGGCCATTGAGTTAAAAAGACCAGCTTAAGGGTGACTTAAATGGATCAGGTGTAGTACAGCCAAAAGCTAGAAAATAAACAGAATACTGCTGAGGTGGAGGGATGGGTGTTTTATGCGAAACAGTCAGACTGCAGGTACAGCAATTAGGAAGGCAAATGATGCAGAACACAAGGAACTCTTGCTGGCTGTGTACCAGGCTTGGTGTGACTGCATCTGCTGCACCTGTACAATTTGCATTGGAAACAGTTCAGAGAAGGTCTACTCAGTCAGCTCCCAAGATGCAGACATTGATAATTCAGTTAGCCAGTCACAGACTTGATGAGATTTAGAAGAATATCAGAGAACCTTATTGAAAAACGGGTACACAGATGGAGAGAAGGTTTCCCATCCAGAGGTAGGCGAATTGGTTCATAAGGGACAGCCAATTTAAGATGTTTTCCCACAGGAGATTACATGACCTCTTACGTGACCACAGGACCTCTTTCTCGGGGTGGGGGTGGGGGGGGTACTCTGAATATGACCATAAATTAAAAGCTCATGTGTACAAAGTCGCAAAGAGTAGTGGGAGACTGGAGGATTGGGAAAACTTTAAAAAGCAACAGAGAACAACTAAACAAGAAATAAGGAAAGGGAAGATAGAGTATTAAAGTAAATTAGCATAAAACAAAAACAGATAACGAAAGTTTTTATAATTATATAAAGTGAAAGAGGGTGGCTAAAGTCAACGCAAGTCCTTGGAAGACAAGAAGGGGAAGTCGATATTGGGTGATAAGGAAATGTCTGAGGCCTTGAATGACTATTTTGTTTTGGTCTTCATGTCTAATATCCAAAGAGTGATGTTATGGATGAAATGGGAGGTGAGGACCTTGATAAAATCACTGTCACTAAAGAGATAGTGATGAGCAAACTAGAGGGCCTGAAGGTAGATAAGTCCCCTGGTCCTGATGGGATGCATCCCGGGGTGTTAAAGGAATTGGCGGAGGTTATAATAGATGCGTTGGTAATCATTTACCAAAATTCTCTAGACTCTGGGCAGGTCCCGGCAGATTGGAAGACAGTAAATGTCATGCCACTTTTTAAAAAAAGGATGTAGGCAAAAAACGGGCAACTATAGGTCAGTTAGCTTAACATCTGTAGTCGGGAAAATGCTTGAAGCTGTCATTAAGGAAGAAATAGTGAAACATTTAGAAAGGAGTGGTTCCGTTAGACAGACGCAGCATGGGTTCACAAAGGGCAGGTCCTGTTTGATAAACTCACTGGAGTTCTTTGAGGACATAATGAGTGCAGTGGATAGAGAGGAACAGGTGGATGTCGTATACTTGGATTTCCAGAAGATGTTTGATAAGGCGCCGCACAAGAGACTTATAAATAAGATACAGATGCATGGAGTCGGAGGAAGTGTATTGGCATGGATAGTGGATTGGTTAACCAATAGAAGGCAGAGAGTTGGTATAAATGGGTGTTTCTCCGTTTGGCAGTCAGTGGTGAGTGGGGTGCCGCAGGGGTCGGTGCTGGGCCCGCGGATGTTTACCATTTACATTGATGATTTGGAAGAGGGGACTGAGTGTAGCGTAGCAAAATTTGCCGATGGACACTAAACTGAGTGGAAAAGCAAATTGTACAGAGGAGGTGGAGAGTCTGCAGAGGGATATAGGTAGGTTAAGTGAGTGGGCCAAGGTCTGGCAGATGGAATACAACATTGGTAAATGCGAGATCATCCACTTTGGAAGGTATAATAGAAGAGCAGATCATTATTTAAATGGTGGAAGATTGCAGCATGCTGTTGTGCAGAGGGACTTGGGAGTGCTTGTTCATGAATCGCAAATTTTGGCTTGCAGGTACGACAGGTTATGAAGAAGCCAAACAGAACGTTGGCCTTCATTGCTAGAGGGATTGAATTGAAGAGCAGGGAGGTCATGCTGCAACTATACAGGGTACTGGTGAGGCCGCACCTGGAATACTGTGTGCAGTTCTGGTCTCCATACTTGAGGAAGGATATACTGGCTTTGGAGACTGTGCAGAGAAGGTTCACCAGGTTGATTCCAGAGATGAAGGGGTTAACCTGTGAGAAGAGATTGAGTCGCCTGGGACTATACTCTCTGGAATTCAGAAGAATGAGAGGGGATCTTATAGAAACATACAAAGTTTTAAAAGAGATAGATAAGACAGAAGTAGGAAAGTTGTTTCCATTGGTAGGTGAGACTAGAACTAGGGGACATTGCCTCAAGATTCAGGGGAGAAGATTTAGGACGGAGATGAGGAGAAACTGTTTTTTCAGGGAGTGGTGAATCTGTGGAATTCTCTGCCCAGGGAAGCAGTTGAGGCTTCTTCACTAAATATATTTAAGAAACAGTTAGATATTTTTTACATAGGGGAATTAAGGGTTATGGGGAAGAGGCAGGTAGATGGAGCTGAGTTTACAGACAGATCATCCATGATCTTATTGAATGGCAGAGCAGGCTCGATGGGCCGGATGGCCCACGCCTGCTCATATTTCCTATGTTCTTACTACCAAGTCTGAAGTTATCAGCTATCTAGGACACAAAGGAAATTGAGAGACAAGGGGAACAGGCAGAAAGGTGGTACTGGGCCCAAGGTACAAACAGCCACTAACCTTCTGTGGGGCAGAGTTTGTTTTCAGCTCCAGATTCCAGCACCCGCAAGACTGTGTCTTCCTAGCCAAATTGGGTGAGGAAGAACACTGGTCTCAATTGGCTTTGAGGTTGGGAGTTTGAGGGGAAGGTATAAGAGCCGGTGTTATGAAGGCAAAAAGGGGGACTATCGAATGGTAGTCCTTTAGTCCACGATTTACTGACTTTTCAAGATCAGTCTCATCTTTCCCGGGATAGCAGGTTGCACCCTCAACCTGTTGCCCCAATTAACCGGGACTTTTGCCCAACAGCGTAACGCTGTCCCGGGGTATTTGCGGCCGCACGCTTGTTTAGGTCTGGGCTTCAATCTCAAGTGCCTGGAGGAACGCGACTTGCACCCGAGACCTCTGGGGTGGAGTAGAGCTTTTGCCCCCCCAGAGAAGAGACAGGGTGACTGGGGCTCGATAAAAATATTCCTTCCTTTCTCTCCGCCACCTCCTGCGTTTGCTTTTTAAGAGGCTTTTATTTTTAAACCTCGGAACACCTGAGTTAGTCTGATCAGAATAGGCATGTTTGTTTTCCGAGATTACGCCCGTTTGCGCACATTACTCCAGGTCGGGGGTCAATTGTCTCCGAATTCAGTGAACACACAGCTGCGCTCTGCTCCCCAGAGCCCTGCGCACATCTGGGCGCTGGCCAGCCGTTCGGTGACCGCGGACAGCCTAGGATAAACAAGCACAGCGGCGTGCCGGAGTGTCAGCAGCGTGTTCGTGTCGCCGGGACGGTTTCACTTGTTTGTGAAATCCGGAGCAAGACCGGATCGACCTCGCAGAGATCAAAAGATTAATACACAGGCACAGGTTTATCGGCTCCGGGCATTGAATACTGGTCTTGCAGGCCACACTGACACATTGGTGTTGAACACTATGAGCTCAGGGGCGAAATGCAAAGTGAAATTCATTTGGGCGCGTAATAAGTTCACAGCTGCTCGGGCAAGCCCAGTTTGTCTGAAGCAACCGCACGCTTTTGAATGCCAGCTGTAACCGAAGCTACGGCTGTACGGAGCGCATCGCGGCTGGCAGACCATGCAAAGCTAAATCCCTGAAATAGCAAAGCCCTGCAAGACAACCCCTCAGGCGTGAGACCGCAGACGCTGGCATCCAGGACACGAGTCAAAGTGCTGGAGGAACTTTGAAAGTCAAGGTAGATCTGCAATCGAAGAAGATTCAGTAGACGTCACGAGATAGTTCGAAGTGTGTATCTACCGTATACTACCCTGAGATTTTTCTTGCATTCACTGTGGAATAAATGAAAAAAAAACAGAATTAATGAAAAGCTACATACAATCAAAAACTGACAAATAACCTAGCCCTCGGGCTTCTGTACGTCTCGGCCGATGACAGTAAGGGGAAGAGAGCTTGGCCTGGTTGGTGGGGATCCTCTCATGGACTCGGTGGGTCGAGCAGCATCTGTGGGGGAAGATGGGCAGTCCAAGTCCCTTTGTCTGAACTGTGCCTCCAGGCCGCTGGTCACCTTGTCCAGAACGAGATCGCCTTTGTCATCTGCACAGCGCCGGGTGTGCACGGGTGCAATGAAAAGCTTGCTTGTAGCAGCGTCCCAGGCTCACGGCATCAGGTACACAACATTCAAGAGATGTCAATTAAATCAGAAATAACACAACTGAAACAAAAGATGTCCATTGCCGTGCTACACCAGCTCCCTCACCATTCCGGGCCCTGCCAAGTGAGGTTTCACTTCATCTGCAAGACTGTTATGGACATCTATTGGCTGCCTCGACATCGGTGAGACTTGATGTAGATTGGGCTACCGTTCCATAGACAACCTTCACTCCATCCGCCACAAAAGGCGGGAGTTTTCCCAGTGGACACCCATTTTAATTCTGCTTCCCATTTCCAATTGGAAATGTTGGTCCATGGCCTCTTCTACTTCCCCAGTGAGGCCACTCTCAGGTTTGGTGGGTGGGTCATTCCATCTGGGTAGCCTCCAACCTGATGGCACAAACGTTAAATTCTGATAATTTCTCCTCTCTCTTTTTTCCTGTTCCAGTTCTGCCTTCTCTCTTCTCACCTGCCCATCACCACCTCCTGGTGTCCCTCCTCCATCTCTTTCTCCCATGGCCCACTTTCCTCTCCTGTCAGATCCCTCCTCTTTCAGCCTTTTGCCTCTTCCACCTATCACCTTCCAGTTTCTTACTTCATCCCTCGTCTCCCCCACCCACTCACCTTCCCCCCTCACCTATCACCTACCAGCTTGTACTCTTTCCCCCCCCCCGCACCTTATCCTAGCTTCTGCCCCTTCCCTTTCCTTTCCAGTCCTGATGAAGGGTCTCCACCCAAATATCATTTTTCCCCCTTCCGTAGATTCTGCCTGACCTGAGTTCCTCCAGTATTTTGTCTGTTGCTCAGATTTCTGGCATCAGAGACTCTTGTCTCCATTGCAGCTTGAAGTGGTCATAATGTTGCTGTGCTGCATTGATTAGGGTTGTGCAGATTGGTTTGAGATGGTTGAAGGGAAGTCTCTATCCTTGAACCTGTTAGTGCCGGACTTGGGGCTTCTGTTCCTCCTGATCGACGGGAGTTGCTGAAAAGGATGGACGCTGAGTAGCGAATTGAAATGTTTGGAGTGAGTCCGGTCAGTTCACCAGGAATGGTCACGCTGCAGTGCTGGGCCAGGACGGAGTTTAAATTCTATTTTTATATTTAGATTTACAGCATGATCCTAGCCTCTTCCCAAGACTGAAAACATCCTCTCCATCCCCTCTTTCCAGGCCTTTCATTATCCGATACATTTCCATGAGAAACAATCTAACTTTCATCCCAGAGCCATCAATCGCTCCTCATTCTTTTCAGTCTCAAGTACACACTCTGCACCGGCCTATCCTCCTCGGAGATAGTCCCCAAAACTGCTCGCGGTACTGCACAGACGCAAGGGATTCTGCTGATGTTGAAGGGTCTCTGCCCAAAATGTCGACTGTTTATTCCCCTCCATAGATGCTGCCTGACTTGCCGAGCTCCTCCAGCATTTTGTGTGTGGTACTCCCGATATGGTCTGACCAACGCCCTATAAAGCCTCAGCAGTACATCTTGCTTTTACACCCCAGGCATTTGCCTGCATTAATTCCACCTCCTTGTATGCCCTGTCCAGATACCTCGTAAATGTTACAGTTCCTGCCTCCGGCAGTTCATACCAGACACTAGCAATCAGCAGACTCGATGGGCTGAATGCCCGTAAAACCTTGCCATTTGAATAGCCTAACCAGTATTGTTTACGGGGCATTGCACAGTGGCAGAGAACGTCAGCTGTTCATAAGCTGTAACAAAATGTACCACAAATAATTTATCCTTCCCTTCAGTACAAGCAAACATTTTTAAAGGGTTGAGAGTTATTAAAGTATCCTTCCCTTGGGCCTTATAGGAAGGTTTAATCAAACGCTAGTCTGTGGAGGAAAGGTCTTGTTATTTCCTGTGGAGAAGAAGCCGACAATACCTGCTTCTGAGTTATCCAGGAGCTGCCTTGAGGGCAGAGGGTGGAGGTGGATGGAGCGTGTTCTGCCTTCAGATCGGTGACCAGCAGCGTTTCGCAGGGATCATTTCTGGGACCCCTGCTGTTTGTGATCGTTATAAATGACTTGGATGAGGCTATTGATAAGATGCAGAACTGAGATGAGAAGTAGCAGATGGATTTAAATCTGGAACAGTGTGAAGCAATACACTTTGAAAGGTTGAACTTGGAAGGCAGAGTACAGGGTTAATGGATTCTTAGCAGCGTGGAAGAAAAGAGGAATCTTGAGGTCCACCCCCACAGATCCCTCAAAGTTGCCACACAAGTTGATAAGGTGGTTTATAGAGCTTATGGTGTGCTGGCCTTCAATAATCGGGATCGAGTTCGAGAGCTGCAAGGTAATGTTGCAGCTCTATAAAACCCTGGTTAGACCCCACTTCGAGTATCGTGTTCAGTTCTGGTCACCTCATTATGGGAAGGATGTGGAAGCTTTAGAGAAGGTGCAGAGGAGATTTACTTGGATGCTGCCTGCATTGGAGAGTGTCTTATGAGAAAGGTTGAGTGAGCTAGGGCTTTTCTCTTTGAAGTGCAGGAGGATAAGAAACGATGGCAGTCAGTGCTTTTCTCCCCAGGGTGGGAAAGGCTAATTTCTTCCACCAATCCCCACCAGCAGCTTACTTCATCCCTTCTCCCACCTATCCCCTTACCAGGTCACCTGCCAACTTATCCTCCCCCCACCCCCACCCCCTCCAGTCCTGGTGAAAGGTCTCATTCTGAAACATCAGCTCTTTATTCCCCTCCATAGATGCTGCCAGTTCCTTAAGGTTGGTGGGGGGGGGGGGAGGGGGTGGTCAGTAGTGGGGGGCAAGCTCCCACTACCTATTAAATGCTCTCAATGGTGTGTTTCTCAAATAGCCTCTGACAAGCAAGTCCTGTTCCTTCATGTGTAGTTTAGCTTCTAAGCGGGGGGGGGGGACAAATTTCTACTGACAGGAGCAGGGGCAAAGGTGGGTTACTGGAGCCTTAAAGCCACTCACTTTGGGCAGATGGGGCTTGTCAGCTGTGGTTGGCAGCTCATCCAGGAGGAGAACTCCGATCTCCGGTCTGGAGCTGGAGTCCCTAAGGCAGTCCTACGGTGAGTTCAACACTGCCTGGCAGCTCCTGCGGTGCCGCCGGTGCCAGACTATGTCGGTCTCTGCCGTTCCTTTGGGTTCATCCGCTGCTTGGAGAGGGGGAGCCTGCTGCGTGGGCTGCAGCTTGCTCTCCATGTCGTACTGCCCGGGCTTGCATATCCTGTAGACGGCTAGGATGCAGTGACCGTGGTCAACCCCGACCAACGGAGGGCCTCAGATGCTGCTGAACTTGCTGAGTTCTCCCGGCATTTTGCGTCTGCTGCCCTGGGTTTCCAGCATCTGCAGAATCTCTTCGCGTTTGTGTTTCTGCACATCTCCTTTAAACTTCTCCCTCTCACTGCCCTCTTCTACTTGACGTTTCTACCCTGGGAACAATTTACCAACAGTCATAGTCATACTTTATTGATCCCGAAGGAAATTGGTTTTCGTTACAGTTGCTCCACAAATAATAAATAGTAATAGAACCATAAATAGTTAAATAGTAATATGTAAATTATGCCAGGAAATAAGTCCAGCACCAGCCTATTGGCTCAGGGTGTCTGACCCTCCAAGGGAGGAGTTGTAAAGTTTGATGGCCACAGGCAGGAATGACTTCCTATGACGCTCTGTGCTGCATCTCGGTGGAATGAGTCTCTGGCTGAATGTACTCCTGTGCCCACCCAGTACATTATGTAGTGGATGGGAGACATTGTCCAAGATGGCATGCAACTTGGACAGCATCCTCTTTTCAGACACCACCGTGAGAGAGTCCAGTTCCATCCCCACAACACCACTGGCCTTACGAATAAGTATGTTGATTCTGTTGGTGTCTGCTACCCTCAGCCTGCTGCCCCAGCACACAACAGCAAACATGATAGCACTGGCCACCACAGACTCGTAGAACATCCTCAGCATCGGCCAGCAGATGTGAAAGGACCTCAGGAAATAGAGACAGCTCTGACCCTTCTTGTAGACAGCCTCAGTGTCATCCTCCCCCTCCCTCCCATGTTTTTGCATCAGGTCTCCGTTCCGCCCCCACTACAATCCAAGTTTGTTCAAGCTTTCCCTGTAGCTCTAGCCCTGTGCCCTGTGTCCCGGTGAGCCTCTCCCCAAAGCCTCTGCATCCTTCCTTCAACAGGGCTGACCATAACCGCGACAGCAGCGCGCACAAACCTTCCCCCTCTGTGTGCTCATTCCTTGTTTGAAAGGAGTGGTTGCGATGGGAGATGGCTGGACAGAGTCCAGATTCTGAGATGAAGGGATTGCCGTGTGTTTAACTTTTGATGTAATTCACCTGTTTTTCAGAGTTCCATGTATTCGCTCTCACTAAAATGCCTTATCAGTTTCTCCACGTTCATCCTGCTTGGACTCGTCATTGCCTACCATGCCAGGGAGGTCCAGGTGCGTAATCTCTCTGACTACTGATTTAAGTCATTTTTTTTAAATTTTCAGTGGATTCTGGTTAATTGGGACATGGCGGGGCCAGGACATTTTGGCCGAATTAAGCGACTGCCCAATTATCTGAAGTTTCATGGAAATAGTTAAACAGACAGACTGAGTAACAAGTTGGGCATTTACATTGAATACAGAACAAATTAGAACACTGCCATAGTACTACTGTACTATAAAACTATATTAGTTCCTAATAGCTATTAACAATGGAATTCATCCAGTGTACGCAACAAACAAAATCAGTGCAGACACCTCGTGCAGATAATAGTCTGCCTTCATACAATGCTGTCAATGATTGCGTCCTCCAAATCTTCATCGTCATTGTAACTTGCAAGAGGATTGTTGATGCCTTCAAATTGTTCGCAGTTCCTAACTTGTTGAAATCATTTCGCTTTCACTCCCTGCTGTTCCTGGCATCTCCAAACCTGAATGCTTGAAACCGCAGTGAGCAGAGCGGTTACTGCTTGTTTCTTGCTGGTTTCAGTGCCAAAAATCACTGCTTTTTGAACATAAACACACGCAAATAACACTATTTTAAAGTGCTACACATGCCCTTACACTTCCTCCCTTACCACCATTCAGGGCCTCAGACAGTCCTTCCAGGTGAGGCGACACTTCACCTGTGAGTCGACTGGGGTGATATACTGCGTCCGGTGCTCCCGATGTGGCCTTCTATATATTGGCGAGACCCGACGCAGACTGGGAGACCGCTTTGCTGAACACCTACACTCTGTCCGCCAGAGAAAGCAGGATCTCCCAGTGGCCACACATTTTAATCCCACATCCCATTCACATTCTGACATGTCAGCCTCCTCTACTGTAAAGATGAAGCCACACTCAGGTTGGAGGAACAACACCTTATATTCCGTCTGGGCAGCCTCCAACCTGATGGCATGAACATTGACTTCTCTAACTTCCGCTAATGTCCCACCTCCCCCTCGTACCCCATCCATTATTTATTTATATACACACATTCTTCCTCTCTCTCTCCTTTTTCTCCCTCTGTCCCTCTGACTATACCCCTTGCCCATCCTCTGGTTTTTCTCCCTCCCTCCCCCTTATCCTTCTCCCTGGGCCTCCTGTCCCATGATCCTCTCATATCCCCTTTTGCCAATCACCTGTCCAGCTCTTGGCTCCATCCCTCCCCCTCCTGTCTTCTCCTATCATTTTGGATCTCCCCCTCCCCCTCCCACTTTCAAATCCCTTACTCACTCTTCCTTCAGTTAGTCCCGACGAAGGGTCTCGGCCCAAAACGTCGACTGTACCTCTTCCTAGAGATGCTGCCTGGCCTGCTGCGTTCACCAGCAACTTTGATGTGTGTTGCTTGAATTTCCAGCATCTGCAGAATTCCTCGTGTTTGCTATTTTTAAAACTGTTCACTCTAAGCACGGTAGAGTATCTAATGGCCGCACAAGTACGTGCGACTGACGCTAGTTAGAACCTTTTGAGCAATAGTCTCCTGTCCCTGTTATGCGGTATAGTATCCCAAATAAGCAGCTGTCCTGATCAACTGATGGCCCAATTAACTGGAATCCACTATACTATTGTAATTTAGATTTTTAAAATGATTATGTACTGCTGCTGCAAAACAACCCAATTCTGAATCCTATTTCTCTATTCCCCATGTGCCTTTCTAAGAGTTTACCAAATGTCCCTAATGTATCTGCCTTTACCACCATCCCTGGCAGTGTGTTCCGCGCACCCACTACCCTGTGTAAATAACGTACCTCTGTCATCCTTATTCAAATTTCTCTTAAACGTTGCACTTCACCGCATCCACTGGCAGCTCATTTTGCACTCTCATCATCCTCTGAATGAAGAAGCTCCCGTTTAGGTTCTTCTTAAATATTGCACCTTTCACCCTTAACTCATGACCTTTAGATCTAATCTCACCCAACCCCAGTGGGGAAAAAGCCTGCTCGAATTTACCTTATCTATACCCCCAAAATTTTTGTATACTATTCCTCCATCAGATCTCCCCTCATTTTGCTACGCTCCAGGGAATAAAGTTAAAAACCTATTTTAGTCTTTTCCTATATCTCGGTGAGGTACTGCAACCCCCAGCAAAGAATTCAATAAATTTACTACTCTCTGGAAAAAGCAGTTCCTCCTCATCTCAGTGTTAAATCCACTTCCACCAAAACTTGGAGTTACGTCTTCTGGTTCCAGTTTCACTGAGCAGTGGAAATGGTTTTCCTTCCTCTGTCCTTTTTATAACTCTCCTCTGGGGCTTCTTTCCTCTTCCCACTGCTCTAGGATAAAATCTCAAACCTTCCTCCAACCCTGAGGCCTAAATCTTTTCTCATCACGTGTGCCTCGTGGCTTCAGGGACTTAGGTTTGATCCCGACCTCCGGCACTGCCTTTGTGGAGTTTGCATGTTCTAGCTATGACCGTGTGGGTTTCCCCCCTGGGATTTTCCAGTTTCCTACCCTATTGAACGTTGAAATGCCTGGTTAGAGGGGATGTGGAGAGGATGTTTCCTATAGTGGGAGAGTCTACAGTCTCAGGATAGAAAGACGATCCCTAGAACAGAGATGAGGAGGCATTTGTTTATTGAGAGGGTGATGAATATGGAATTCGTTGCTACAGATGGCAGAGGAGCCAGCACTCAGTAATCCCCTGATTTAACGCTAGCCCAATCAGCAGTCTACCAACCAGTAAGCCTTTGGACTGTGGGAGGAAACCAGAGCACCCGGAGGAAACCCACATGGTCACTGGGAGAACATACAAACTCCTTTCAGGCAGCAGTGGAAATTGAACCGGATCAGCTGTACTGTGAATTGTTGTACTAAACATTACGCTACTGTGCTGCCATGCCTTTGGAGGCCAGGTCATTAAGTATGTTTCAAATCAAGTTTAATTATCATTCAAACCATACATGGATACAGGTGAATGAGAGAGTACTCCTCTGGGGCCAGGGTGCAAAGCATTCAAAATAGTGAGCAAAGAAGCATATTCACTCCAAAAAAAAAACATGTATGTAGTCTAAGACCTTGCCCGGCAATCGATGTTACAGTCTGGTAGTGTACAGATGCACGCCGTCCGGCCTGTCATTTCACTGCTTGAACACGGGAGGGCAGCACCAGCAGGAGAGGAGGGCCAGGCCCCAGCTGAGCGCGGATGCCACGCTGTAATCCTTCTGTGTCTTTCACCTGGCCTGCAGCAGCAGGCAAGCCTGAGGCTTTTGAGGCCTAGTTCTTGCTACAACCGAGGCTACACAGCTCCCATGTCACCTGCCACCGGACAAGGGTAACAGGCCTGTGGCAACTTACATGGTCACTGTCCAACAGTCTTGTGATTGCAAGTGAAACGTCTGAGACAATCTCCCACTGTTATACTGCACCAACTCTGATGCTTTCAAGTAGCAGGCAGCAACGTGGTCTGCAGTTAGGGGAGCTCCGAACCCAAACCGGCCCCTCCGACATCCCTGTAGGCCTCTTTCCCAACATACCAGCTGGCAGCTCTCTGATGGAGTAGCACTGCTGTACTTGAAGAGTTTGGAGTAGAGCAGTCTTTGGAACAAATTTTTTCAAAGTAAAAGCATCTTTGGTTGGCTCCTGAGAGGCTGCTGCGTTTGCACGCGTCACTGCCTTACCACCATTTAAAACAGAGGTTGATGGGTTCTTAAGAACACTAGAAAATCTGCAGATGTTGGAAATCCAGGCAACACACACACACACAATGCTGGAGGAACTCAGCAGGTCAGACAGCATCCTGGCCTGCTGAGTTCCTCCAGCATTTTGTGTGTGTGTGTGTGTGTGTGTGTGTGTGTGTGTGTGTGTGTATGTGTGTGTGTGTGTGTGTGTGTGTGTGTGTTGATAGGCACTTCATTAGAAAGGACATTGAAGGCAGAAGAATGGAGTTGAGAGGGATAATAAACCGGATGTGATAGAATGGTGGAGCAGACTCGATGGGCTGAATGGCCTAATGGTGCTTCTATGTCTTGCGATGTTATCTCAATGAGCTGTGAGTTTTGGGGGGAGGGGTGGGGTTAATGGTCTGCTATAAATTCCCCTGCAGTGGGAGGTGGGAGAGTTGGAGGGGTGTCAAGGGTAATTATACTTTATACTTTATTGTCGCCAAACAACTGATACTAGAACGTACAATCATCACAGCGATATTTGATTCTGCGCTTCCCGCTCCCTGGATTACAAATCGATAGTAAATATTAAAATCTTAAATTATAAATCATAAATAGAAAATAGAAAAATGGAAAGTAAGGTAGTGCAAAAAAACCGAGAGGCAGGTCCAGATATTTGGAGGGTACGGCCCAGATCCGGGTCAGGATCCGTTCAGCAGTCTTATCACAGTTGGAAAAAGCTGTTCTCAAATCTGGCCGTACGAGTCTTCAAGCTCCTGAGCCTTCTCCTGGAGGGAAGAGGGACGAAAAGTGTGTTGGCTGGGTGGGTCGACTCCTTGATTATCCTGGCAGCACTGCTCCGACAACGTGCGGTATAAGCAGTGAGAGGTGAAAGGGAGATGGGAGTGTTCTCAGAGTCAAGTTTATAATAACTGATGTAAGTGACAGCAGTGTAGTTCAAAACCTAACAATTACACTTAAGTTGCAATAAATAAAACCTCGTGCCACCCGGCTGTGTCCTGCTGTTATCAGACTGTTGAACGGACTCCTGTACGATGAGATGGGCTGTTGGCCTCACAATCTGCAGAATCTCGATTACGATCTTGCACTTTATCGTTGACCTGCTCTGCCCTTTATCAGTAGCTTTTGCACTTTATTCCACTGTTGTTTCACCTTGTACACTGTGTAATGATTTAATCTGTATGAATAGCATGCATGACGAGCTTTTCACTGTATGTTGGTACATGGCCCTCCGTTGGCCAGGGTCGACCATAGACGCTGTGTCCCAGCTCCAGCTGTCTGTTTTACACGAGCCAGGGCGGTGCGGTATGGAGAGCAACCTGTTGCCAGTGTAGCAGGCTCCCCCTCTCCATGAACCTGATGAATCCAAAGAAATGGCAGAGACCGGTACAGTTTGGCACCAGTGGTGTCGTAGGAGTTGCCAGTCAACATTGAACTCAATGTAGAGGCCTTGGGAACTTCAGCTTCGAATTTTTCCTCAGGGGTTTACTCCCAAAGTGTTCCCCATGGGTGGGTTCAACCACAGCACAGAGATCAGAGTTTTCCTTCTAGATGAGCAGCCAGCCACGGTTGATGAGTACCATATACCCAAGGTGACTGCTTTTAAGGCACCAGAAACCCGCCTTTGGCCCGTCTCCTGTCAGTAGAAACGATTCCATTGGGCTTAGTATCTAAGCCACACGTCAAGGCCAGGAGCTGGACTTGGTTGTCAGAGGCTCTTTGGGAAGCACGCCATTGGGAGTGTTTAATAGGTAGTGGGAGCTTATCCACACTACAACTCCCGGCTGTGACAACCTTAAGAAACCATTGCGACATTTGACAATAATAAACCAATACCAATTTTCTATCTCTGGCGATCAGGCCAGAGAGCCGGGAAAGACAAATCCTACTCCCATGTTGGCGTAACCTTGGTTGTAAGCATACTCTGGGACAGAATTATTGATTATCTGGAGGAAAATTTTAATACTTGTTGCTAAGTGAGAATGTTTTATTAATGAGATAATGTGAATGAACCTTCTCATTAAGTCAGGCCTGCATAGATTTGTCAAGTGTTTTGTCATTTTTTACCCAGTTTTAATCCAATGTTCTGCAGTGGACTTCCAACAACGACGAAGCAAGTGCCTTATAAAGTTCAAAGTAAATTTATTATCAAAGTACATACAATATGCGTCTACCCTGAGATTCATTATCTTGCAGGCATTCACAGATACAATTAAATACAATAGAATCAATGAAAAGCTACACAAAATATTGACAAACAACCAATGTGCAGGAGGAAACAAATTGAAAATAAAAAACAAATAATAAGTAAATAAACTTTGAAAATTAAAACAGATCAATAAGTAAATTAAAACAAATCAAAGCTTGCAGAGAGATTTAGGCCAGTTAGAAGAGTGGGCTGAAAGATGGCAGATGGAGTTTGATGCTGAAAAATGTGAGGTGCTTCATTTTGGTAGGACTAATCAAAATAGGACATACATGATAAATGGTAGGGCATTGAAGAATGTAGTAGAACAGAGGGATCTAGGAATAATGGTGCATAGTTCCCTGAAGGTGGAATCTCATGTGAATAGGGTGGTGAAGAAAGCTTTTGGTATGCTGGCCTTTATAAATTAGAGCATTGAGTATAGGAGTTGGGATGTAATGTTGAAATTGTACAAGGTATTGGTAAGGCCAAATTTGGAGTATTGTGTACAATTCTGGTCACCGAATTATAGGAAAGATGTCAATAAAATTGAGAGAGTACAGAGGAGATTTACTAAAATGTTGCCTGGGTTTCATCTCCTAAGTTACAGAGAAAGGTTGAACAAGTTAGGTCTTTATTCTTTGTAGAAGGTTGAGGGGGGGACTTGATAGAGGTATTTAAAATTATGAGGGGGATAGATAGAGTTGACGTGGATAGGCTTTTTCCATTGAGAGTGGGGGAGATTCAAACAAGAGGACATGAGTTGAGAGTTAAAGGGAAAAAGTTTAGGGGTAACATGAGGGGGAACTTCTTTACTCAGAGAGTGGTAGCTGTGTGGAACGAGCTTCCAGCAGAAGTGGTTGAGGCAGGTTCGATGTTGTTGTTTAAAGTTAAATTGGATAGATATATGGACAGGAAAGGAATGGAGGGTTATGGGCTGAGTGCAGGTTGGTAAGACTAGGATAGGGTAAGAGTTTGGCATGGACTAGAAGGGCCGAGATGGCCTGTTTCCATGCTGTAATTGTTATATGGTTATGGTTAAATAATACTGAGAGTTGCGGAGTCCTTGAAAGTGAGTCCTTAGGTTGTGGAATCGGTCTTGAGGTGAGTGAAGTTGTCCACACCGGTTCAGGAGCCTAATAGTTGAGGTGTAATAGCTGTTCCTGAACCTGGTGGTGTGGGACCTAAAGATCTGGTACCTCTGGGCTGATGGATGTAGTGAAAAGAGCATGGCCTGGCTGGTGAAGGGCCTTGAAGATGGACGCTGCTTTCTTGTGACAGCACTCCTTGTAGATGTGCTCAGTGGTGGGGAGGGAGGGCTTTTCCTGTGATGGACTGGGCTGTGTCCACCCCTTACTGTATTTTTTTAAAGGGAGTTTGAGAGCCTTGTTTCTGTGTTGGGTAATGAGGGATTGTGGTCAATGGTTGCTCTTCAGACCAGGGGAAGGCCTGAGGTTGTTTGTCAGTGATCGGTGTTGGGATCAATGCTGTATTTAGTTAATGATGGAGCAGGTCACACTTTGTAAGCTTGCAGATGACACGTGACATTGCTGAATTGTCAACGCAGTGGAGGGGATGATTTAAAAAAAAACTGCAGAAGCGTTCTATAAAGTCTGGGGGAACAAGCAAAGCATGAAGCTGAATGTGGAGAAACATGAGGCGATGCCTTGTCGTAGGAAGGTTGAGGTGGCCATGAAAGAAAGGACACTTCTCAAAGGGATGGCTGGACAAGGTGCGAATGTACAGCACTGAAAATGGCAGGGCTAGGTGAGAGATTAGTAAAGTTTACATAATTCTGAAACACTGTCATGTTCAGTCCCAAGCCGAGCTGCAAGAGAATTGGGTATGGGGCTAGCTATCCCATCCCATTTAAAAAACCGTTGTCCAGGAAGCTCTAATCCCTCCTTTCTGGGACAGAAAGGATCTTTGAAGGTGGGCTTTCCAGTTGTCCCTAGGTGTAGACTTGAAGGGGATAACTGGGAAGACTTGAAGGGCAGAGGACTCTGGCAAGCTGCTGTCGGCAGCCTATACGCAGTAGGAGTCATGAGCTAAGAGGACATAATTCTGGATTTGAATTGAATATCGAAGAGAGCAAAGCTATGCTACTGAGTCCAGTTTTTTTATGATGAAGGTTCAGAAGCCAAGAATAATGCATAAAATGTATTGGGTATGATTTTATTAAGTGTTACAGCAGCAATAGTCAAACAAAAAAGATGTGCCAGGAGAACGAAGAAAAATAACTAAAGTAAAAACCGTCATGATCATCTCCTACTTGGGCTAAAGGTAACAACATTCCAGTGGTAACAGTTAACCTATAGTTAATTATAGGTAAAATAACTATTACAGCTTGTTATCAGAATTTTGTTATCTTAGGTGGCCTGACACCTATTGAAAAGTAAGAAGTTTCTGGAAAAATGCAGAAGCAGCTGTACTATAATTACACTGAAATTCACTGAGCACTCACATGTGTAGAGATGGTTATATATAAACTATCAAGCATGGGAAAGTAAAACTGCAAGAAAAATAATTCTGCACACCCTGAGCTAACAACTTCAAACTTTAAGCACGCTGGCTAGTCTCAGTGACGGCATTGTCTTTGAATAAAGTGGTTGCCTTGTTAATTGAAGGATGTGAAGAATTTTGGAGAGGGTCTGGAAAAGCTTCCAAAAATGGTAACGCACATCAAAGTTGCTGGTGAACACAGCAGGCCAGGCAGCATCTCTAGGAAGAGGTACAGTCGACGTTTCAGGCCGAGACCCTTCATCAGGACTAACTGAAAGAAGAGTTAGTAAGAGATTTGAAAGTGGGAGGGGGAGGGGGAGATCCAAAATGATAGGAGAAGACAGGAGGGGGAGGGATGGAGCCAAGGCTGGACAGGTGATTGGCAAAAGGGATACGAGAGGATCATGGGACAGGAGGTCCGGGGAGAAAGACCGGGGGGGGGGGAACCTGGAGGATGGGCAAGGGGTATAGTCAGAGGGACAGAGGGAGAAAAAGGAGAGCGAGAGAAAGAACGTGTGTATAAAAATAAATAACGGATGGGCCTCCCCCTCCTGTCTTCTCCTATCATTTTGGATCTCCCCCTCCCCCTCCCACTTTCAAATCTCTTACTAACTCTTCCTTCAGTTAGTCCTTACAGAGGGTCTCGGCCCGAAACGTCGACTGTACCTCTTCCTAGAGATGCTGCCTGGCCTGCTGCATTCACCAGCAACTTTGATGTGTGTTGCTTGAATTTCCAGCTTCTGCAGAATTCCTGTTGTTTGCGTTTTTCCAAGAATGGTGTCCTGTGCAGAGCAATATTAGAGTATTAGAGAGGCTGCACGGGTTTTCTTTCAGGAAATGACACTAAGGGGAGTTCAGAGAGAAATATATAGAAGTGACAAAGTGTGCGTTGTGGGAGATGGTTCTTTCGGGTATGGGGGTAAGGGCGACACAATAGAGGAGGAGGAAGTCCTTGCCGTGGTGTGGAGCTGGAATCCGGACGTACTTCTTGCGGCTGTGATGGGGACCGGTTCTGTGGTTGCCTTCAGGATGTGAGATTCAGAGTCAGGTTTATTGTCACTGATGTATGGAGTTCCCAATGATGGCAGTAATGAGAAGAGGCCTCTGATGGTGATTGTGCTCAGTGATGGATGCCCCTTCTCCGTGGGAGGACGTCAAGTGTAATAATATATAAAAAAACAATCTTGCAAAGCTGCAGATAAGAGACTGGAGAGGGGAGCCACTGTCTTTCTCTGGTATGAAGACGATGTGTCAAATGGCCTTGTGCACCGTGACTTTTCTAACACTGTTTGCTTCTTCAATGTTATCAGAAGATTGGAGCAGAATTGGGCCATTTAGCCCGTCAGGTCTGCTCTGCTATCCAACTGCCTCTAACTTTTTTCTCGCAACCCAATTCTTCTCCTGTATCTCCCTTTCCAATCATGAACTTATCAATTATTGCCTTAATTGCATAACTAGGATTCCACACTGATCTGTGGCAACAAATTTCAAAGATACACCACCTCTGGCTGAAGAAGTTCCTTCTCATCTCTGTTCTAGAGGGATGCCTCTCTATTCTGAGGCTGTGCCCTCTGGCCCTAGACTCCCCCACTATAGGAAACATCCTCTCCATGTCCACTCTACCCAGGCCTTTCAATATTCGATAGATTTTAATGAGATTCTCCCCCCATCTTTTGTCTGAGTCTGTGCCCCGGATCCTAGATATTCCTACTAATGGAAACATTTCTTTTGGCTTTGGTTTATTATTGACACCCATACTGAGATGGGAGTGGAAAAACTTGTGCACTCTCCTTGAAGGTGGCTACACAGGTCGGTAAGTTGGTGAAGAAGACTTGCGGAATGCTTGCTTTTATTAGTTGAGGCATTGGATTCAAAAGTCGGGAGGTGATGTTGCCACTTTATAAAACTCTGGTTAGGCTGCATCTGGAGTATTGCACACAGTTCTGGTTACCCCGCTGTAGGAAGGATGTTGAGGTTTCGGAGAGGGCGCAGAAGAGGTTTACCAGGACGCTGCTTGGTTTGGAGGGCATGTGCTACCACGAGAGGCTGGATAAACTTGGGTTGTTTTCTCTGAGCGTTGGAGGCTGAGGGGAGATCTCCTAGAACTTTACAAGATTATGAGAGGCACAGATAGACCTCTCTTTCCCAAGGTTGAAATGTCTCATACCAGAGGGCATGCATTTAAAGTGAGAGAGTGTAGGTTCAAGTGGGATGTGAGGGGTAAGTTTTTTTACTGAGAGGTGGGTGCCTGCAATGCACTGCCTGGTGTGGCAGAAGCAAATACGTTAGAGGCCTCTAGATGGGCACATGAATATGAGCAAGATGGAGGGATATGGATATCGTGTAGGTAGGGTGGAGTGGGTGTTGTGATTTGTTGCTTTAGCTGGTTTGGCACAACATTGTAGACCAAACGGCCTGTTCCTGAGCTGTACTGTTCTATGTTCAGTCTGGTCTTTACCCAGTACTGTACACTGAGTACAAGGTAAAGCAATAACAAAGTGCAGAATGAAGAGTAACAGCTACAGAGAAAGGGCTGTGCAGCTAAACAATAAGATGCAAGGTCATAACGAGGGAGACTGAGGTCAGAAGTCCATTGTATTGCACTGGGGGCAATTCAATAATCAGAACAGTGGGGTAGAATCTGCCCGTGAGCTCGCTGGTATGTGCCCTCAGGCTTGTGTACCTGCTGCTTGATTGGGGGCGGGGGGAGTTGATAGAATACCTGGGGGGAGATGGGGTTCTTGATCATGCTGGCTGCTTTACCGAGGCAGTGAGAAGTGTAGACAGAGTCCATGGAGGGGCGGCTGGTTTCTGTGATGTGCTGAACTGGGTTCACAACTCTCTGCAGTTTCTTGTGGTTATGTCCACTCTATTTTGAGTTATAATTGAGCCAAGGTGGACCCCATCCACCCCTGACATTCTATCTTCTCGCCCCCATCCCACCCCCAAATCAAGCAGCAGGTACACAAGCCTGAAAACACATACCACCAGGCGCAAGGGTAGATTCTACCCCACTGTTCTGATTATTGAATTGCCCCTAGTACAATATTCAATGGGCCGAATGGCCTAATTCCGCTCCTATGTCTTGTGGGCTTGATTGCCAGATTTAAGACATGGAACTGGTAAAGCAATTGTAGGAGTGTCCGCCAGATCTTCTAGCTGCTTGGCACTGAGAATTTAGCGATGCAGCTCTTGTAACTGTCCCCGTTCTTAATCACTTTAAGATCCAAATCGCCTCTCCCACTACGGAAATTGTTCTGCGGGACTGAACCTCTGGGTGTGAGGTAACTCTCCCCGCAGATTGCCAATGGCTGTGAAATCCTCTCCCTGCCAGCACCATAACGGGAACTGCTCTGAGCTTGTGAATTGTGGTTCATTTACAATATTTCATTAATAAAATATTCCCACCTAGTAACAGCAGAGACGGATGAAATATTAAAATGTTCCCCTCGGGGTGAGGGGTGACGATGCTGAAGAGGGCTCCCTACGCCCAGCACCCGTGAAATTCCACGCCCCCGAACAGAAAATATGTTCTCTCTGTTGCTGATTGTGAGAAATAATTAAAAGTATCCGGGCAAAATCACAATCAGGTTCATTATCACTGACATGTATCGTGAAATTTCAAACACAGGAAACTCTGCAACACACGCAAACGCTGGAGGAACTCAGCAGGTCAGGCAGCATCCTTGGAAATGAGTTACTGCTCCGGGCCAAGACCTTTTGTCAGGAATTGTTTATTCCTCTCCGTAGATGCTGTCTGACGTGCTGAGTCCCTCCAACATTTTGTGTGTGTTGGTGTGAAGTTTGTTGTTTAGCAGCAGCACAGTGCAAAGGGATAAAATGTACTATAAATTGTCATTACAAAATGTATATTTAAAAACAATCAAATAAGTGCTGCAAAAAAGACCAGAGTAGTGAGATATTGTTTCCTGGATTCACGGATTATTCAGAAATCTGACAGTGGAGGGGAAGAACCTGTTCCTAAAACACTTGAGTATGTGCCTTCAGGCTCTTGTCCCTCCTCCCTGGTTGTAGTAATCAGAAGGGGGCATGTCCTGGTGATGAGGTTCTTAATGGTGGATGCTGTCGCCTTGGAAGTTTTGATGCTGTCTTCTGGCGGGGAAGGCTGTCCAGGGAGAAAGTGAGTATCTGGACTGAGCGGCCAGTGGAAGTGCTAAAGCCGGGTCCAACTGCAACGTTTAAAAGGCGTTTGGGTGGGTACACGGAGTGGGAGGGCTTGGGGGGTTATTGGCTGAATGCGGGCAATTGGTTCGAGCAATGTGGTCGGCGTGGACCAGTTTCCTCCGGGTGCTCTGGTTTCCTCCCACAGTCCATAGGCCCGTGATGAGGCTGGTGTTTGTTCTGTGGCGAGACTGAAAGGGCCTGTTCAGCGCTGTATCTCTAAATAAATAACTAAATAACTCCTACCGAGGCTGGAAATCGATTGGCAGAGGAGGCTGCACCAGCCGTGATTCCGTCTCCCCGCTCGTTATCTTCAAAACACCTCGCCGCTGGTGTCGAGCATCGGGGAATGGCAGTCGCTGAAGGTTGGCTGAGGGCAGGGGGAGTCGATGGGACTCCAGTGAGCAAGTCAAGTTCAAAGTCAGAGTATCAAAGCACACACATGTCACCTTGCAATGGTCCCTCTAATTGTACTGAGAATGTGAGTTACCGGATCATTGGAAGTGTATCTACAGGGTGTGGAATTGGCTCGGAGTTGAGGTGAGTGAAGTTGTCCACACTGGTGCAGGTGGGTAGGGTTACTTCCTGTATCAGAAGGCTTTAGTGTCATTGTTGTTTAGACTAACCAGTAGAAATCTTGCCACCATCCCCCACCTCACAATGGCACCGTGAGGCCACACCGTCCGCTGGGGCGTGCCTCCCTCAGTCCTACCCCTCTGTCAATATGACATCACCTCTGACCCCTTCTCCACGCCCCTCCCCCGAAAGGCCAAGTGGCTACCACAGGGTCCCAACATTCGGCCTGGGGCAATAATACCTTCTCCCTCTTCTCTTTCCTCAGCTTTCTCCGGAAGCAGCAACCTTTCTCTGATTTAGTCATGTTGGGACACTGAGCTCTCCTTGGCGGCCTTTTGTTCCTACCTCTCTGGTTTGGGACATTAACCCTTACCTCCCCCCTTTATCATCTCTGCTCTTGGGGCAGGGAACCCTGTTTTGTTCCCATCCTTCCCATTGTGACAAATCACACCCCCTCCCCACCTGTCTTTGATCTCCAATCCCGATCTTTGGTCCCAACCTTAACTTTCGAAATGGCCACTCCTGACTGAGCTGAGAGGACTACCCGTCGAGTGACCTAGCTCCTCACTCCCTCCTCTACTCTTCCCCTACCCCTTCTCAAACTGGAGGGAGAACACCAACCCCTCCACACCTACCCTCTTCTCGGATCCACTTGAACTAAGCCAGAAGACGTGTAGGAATTATTCCTAGGGGACTAGAGTATAAGAGTAAGGATGTAATGCTGAGGTTTTAAAAAGCATTGGTCAGGGCACATTTGGAATACGGTGAGTATTTTTCGGCCTTGTACCCAAGAAACGATGTGCTGGCATTGGAGAGGGTTTAGAGGCAGTTCACGAGAATGATCCCGGGAATGAGAAGGTTAATGTACAAAGAGCATTTGATGGCTCTGGGTATGCACTTGCTGGAGTTTTGAAGAATGAGGGAGGGATCTAATTGAAACCTACTAAATATTAAAAGGCCTGGATAGAGTGGGCGTGGAGAGGATGTTTTCAATAGTGGGAGAGTCTTGGACCAGAGGGCACAGTCTCAGAATAGAAGGCTCTCCTTTTAGAACAAAAAATGAAGAGGAATTTTTTTTTTAGCCAGAGAGTGGCGAATCTGTGGAATTCCTTGTCACAGGCGGCTGTGCAGGCCAAGTCATTGGACAGGTTCCTGATCAGTAAGGGTGTCAAAGGTTATGGGGAGAAGGGACGAGAAAGCGGTTGAGAGGGGAAGTAAATCGGCTATCATCGAATGGTAGAGCAGACTCGATGGGCCAAATGGCCTAATTCTACTCCTATGTCTTATGGTCTATCTTAAATCTGTGCTGGTGCTAGGTTTTAGATTTATACCGAACATTACAACGCAGTACAGACTCTCG
Source organism: Mobula hypostoma (assembly GCF_963921235.1). NCBI lineage: Eukaryota > Metazoa > Chordata > Chondrichthyes > Myliobatiformes > Myliobatidae > Mobula > Mobula hypostoma. The sequence goes on from NC_086098.1 coordinate 243,919,650, forward strand.
GGCCCATGATGTTCTGACCTTTCAACCTGCTCCAAGGTCGATCTTGCCCGAGGAAGATCAATAAGTTAGTGAGGGACAGCGCGGAACCCTGTTTTTTCTCTTCTACGAGGACAGTGACTGCAGCCTCGATTGCTTTACCGTGCTGGGTTTCCATGACGACTATAACTCTTGACTCGGAGGGCACAGATGCGCCAATGGCTTTCTCTGGGTTTTTGAGCTCGAGCCCGCGACTCATTGTAATGCTGCCTTTGTTTTCGAGGCTTTCTCCGCACTTGCAAATGAAAACAAAGTTTGGAGTCGTGTGCTTCCATGGAGAATTCTCTGAGGTTGCTAAACCTTGATGCTGGATGGGGGGTGGGGGTGAGTTTTACACACCGGAGAGTGACGAGTACTAAATGGCAGGGTAGGGGAAGTGGAGGTGACATGCAAGCCCCCACCCCCACACCTACTCTTGCTCCTGTGAGCAGTCTGCAGATGGGGGAAAAAGCAATAAGCAATATCTTGGAGGCTTTCTCCTCTCCCCGCCCCCCCCCCCATACTCAACGCTTCTACCCCTCCGCCATCATCGGTCCACAAGCACTTTTGTCTTTTCCAGTGTTTATTTTTGTAACTTAGAATAACTCTTGCACTGTACTGCTTCCTCAAAGCAACACATTCCACAGCATACAGCACCGGGCAAAAGTCTTGTGTGTGTGTGTGTGTGTGTGTATAATATATATAGCTAGGGTGTCTGAGACTTTGCACAATACTGCTGCAAAACATATTTATGACATCTGTGTTTGATTATAAACCTGATTCTAATATGAGCCTCTGTTGTGGACTGAGAACGGGATGGGGGCAGGGAGAGGGGATTTCTGGTTGGGAAAAGGAGGAGGGAGCAGGAAGCACCAGAGGGACTTTCTATAATGATCAATAAACCAACTGCTGGGAATCAAATGATCTTGCCGGGTGTCTCAGGGCTGGGTGTGCCTGTACATGCGCTGTCCCCTCACCCCCGATATGTCTCCTCTGCCGCCTGTCCCACACCTCTCCCATGGTACTCCACCCTCGTCATTTTTGTCTTTCAATATTTTTATTAATTTATATATATAAGAATACAGAGTACAGGAAAAAATATATATGTCAATACATTAAGCTAATTCACATATAAAGACTCCTTGCCCTATATTTGCACACGTCAATTAGTTTGTAACTTTGAAAAATAAAAATTAAATTATTTTTCAAACATCCAGATTTGCAAGCTGTGTCTCTGCTCCATGTTGACAAAGGTCTTGGGGACCCTAGCCTGATTTATATACAGTCTGTGTCCAAGACTTTGGCACAGTACTGTAGGTCAGTGATGATAAACCTGATTTTGATTCCTCTCATTATCAGGGAGGAGGTACGTGAGCCCAAAGACTCCACATTTTAGGATCAGCATCTTCCCCTCTGCCATCAGATTTCTGAATGGACAATGAACACCACTGTGTTATGCATCTTTAGCACAATTTATAGTTTGTCTTGCACTGTACCGCTGCCACAAAATAACAAATTTAATGGCATGCCTGATTCTGAGAAATGTCCCCAGTAGTTTCCACTGAACCTGGTGGATGCAGACGGGAGCCTGTTTAAATGAATGAATTTCCTGATGGAGGGTCTCGGAACAACGACCGTTTATTCCTCTCCATAAATGCTGCCCGACTTGCTGAGTTCCTCCAGCATTTTGTGTGTGTGTTGCCTGTTTAAATCCCCTGGATTTCTATCAGGTGTTTGCACCCTGAGATTACGGGCAGTAGTTACTGTGCCCTCACCTCTGTGAACGTGTCCTGGTGCTGAAAGCCCACAGGACACCCATGTGCATGCACCCTGAATATTCCACTACCATCCCTCGATGCAGGCAAGCCTTTAGTGTGGTGTTTTATGTAGATACTGGACTCAACATTGCAGCACAACACAGGCCCTTTGGAACCTCTTAATCTACTCAAAGTCAATTCAATCCTTCCCCCTGCATAGACCTCCATTTTTCCATAGACCTGTCTAGGAGTTCCTTAAATTTCCCTAATGTATCTGCTTCCACTACCATTCCTGGTGTTTAAAGGAAACTTATTTCTGATATCCCCCGAACCCCTACATTTTCCTCCAATCACCTTAAAATTATGGGCCCTTGTATTAGTCATTTCTACTCTAGGTAAAAGTCTATCTCTCTCCTTTTGATCTGTACACCTCTGTCAAGTCACCTCTCAACCTCCTTCACTCCAAAGAGCTCACTCAAGAAATCCTCATAAGACATGCTGTTCAATCCTGGCAGCATCCCGGTAAATCTCTTCTGCACCCTCCCTAAAGCTTCTGCCTCCTTCCTATAATGAGGTGACCAGAACTGCGGACAATACGCCAAGTCTCTCCTTGTGTTCAAGTTTCTACTCATGGTTAAGCACGCCCGGGGAATAGATGTCTTTGAACCTGAACAAAACGTTACATGAGCAGCGCGAGTTAACATCAAATTAACATAGATTGTATGCAAAATTGATTGCCAAAGTAGAATGGTTCGTTCCAGTGGAGAGAGAAAAAGACTCCAGTCTGGGTGTGTGTTAAGTTTTGTTCAAGAATCCAGTCTTCTAGGAAGTGCCATTGTGAGTAGTTTTGGAACTCTTATGTAAGAAAGGATGGGCTGGCATTGGAGGGAGGGTCAAGAGATGGATCTAATGCAGGGGTCCCCAACCTTTTGCGGACTGGTTTAATATTGACGATATTCTTGCGGACCGGCCGACCCCGGGCGGGGGGGGGGGTGTTCAACTTCAACACTGCGTGACAGGGGATGAAGAAAGGTGCAGCTGACTCATATCGTTTCATATCGCCAAATCATATCGTTTCCTCACGGCCCAGTGGTTGGGGACCACCGATTAAGAAGTACATGGGGAGCATTTAACAGCTCTAGGCCTGTACTGGCTGGAGTTACAACAGTGAGGGGGATCACACTGAAGCCCATCGGATATTGAAAGGCCGAGACAGAGTGGCTGTGGAGAGAGTGTTTCCAATAGTGAGAGAGTCCAGCACCAGATGGTAGGATGTCCTGTAGGACAGAGATGAGGAGGAATTTCTTTAGCCAGAGGATAGTGAGTCTGTTGAATTCATTGACACAGATGGCAGTGGAGGCCAAGTCATTGGGAATACTTAAGGTGGAGCATGGCAGGTTCTTGATTGGTAAGGACGTCAAGAGGTTACCGGGAGAAGGCAGGAGAATGGGTTGGGAGGGATAATAAATCAACCATGTGATTGGTGGAACAGACTTGATGGGCTAAATTACCATGTCTTATGATCTGCTGTTTTCAGATACTAGCCTGCCCCCAAACTCCTCTTCCCACCACAGGGGGCACAGGTTTAAGGTGAGGGGGGAGGAATTAAAATTGTGCAAGTACAAGAAGCGAGAAATAAAACAAACAAAATACTAAATAAATAAACAATAAACATCGAGAACATGAGTTACAGAGTCCTTGAAATTGCTGTGGGGACAATTCAGTGCTGGGGTGAGTGAAATTATCCAAGTTGGTCCAGGAGCCTGATGGTTGAGGGGTAATAACTGTTCCCGAACCTGGTGGCGCGAGTCCAGAGGTTGCTGTATCTTCTTCCTGATGGCGGCAGTACTAAGAGAGCCTGGCCCAGATTGGGGGGCGGGGGATAGTTGATATGGTACAGCTGTAACTCTGCTGAGGAAGTGTTAAGCCATCATTCCCTGCCTCTTGGGTGGATGTACGTGATACCACTCAATGACAGGTTTCTATTTATAACGTGCTCTTGAATCTGCAGGATATCCCAGTCTTATTTTTCCACAGAAATGCTGTCAAACAAAAGTTGGTGCCGTGCATCGTGAAGGAAGTTAGGGCAGATATCCAAAGAGGTGGTATCACTTTATTCTGCATTGTTATTGTTTAACCTTGCGTAATGCACTGAGCAGTGAATTGAACTGGAAGCACGATATGTAACACACACGAAATGCGGGAGGAACTCGGCAGATCAGGCAGCATCTATGGAGGAGATTAAACGGTTAATGTTTCAGGCCAAGAGCCTGCATCAGGGTTTCTGCCTGACTGGCCGAGTCCCTCCAGCATTTCAAAGTTCAAAAAGTTCAAAGGAAAATTGATTATCACAGTACATGTATGTCACCACATACAACCCTGAGATTCCTTTTTCTTGGGGGCAAACTTAGCAAATCTATAGAATAGTAACTGTAAACAGGATCAATGGAAGCACAAGTAGAACACAGACGACAACAGGCTGTGCAAATGCAAGTATAAATAAATAGCAATAAATAACGAGATCATGAAATGACAAGATAAAGAGTCCTTAAAGTGAGATAATTAGTTGTAGCAACATCTCAATAGATGAGTGTAGTTATCTTCTTTTGTTGAAGAGCCTGATGGTTGAGGGGTAGTAACTGTTCTTGAAGCTGGTGGTGCAAGTCCTGAGGCTCTTGTACCTTCTGTCTGGTGGCAGCAGAGAGAAAAGAGCATGGCCTGGATGTGGGAATATTTGATGATGGATGTTGCTTTCCTACAACAGTGTTTCATGTAGATGTGCTCAATGGTTGGGAGGGGTTTACCTCTGCAGATTCCTAAGGAAGTCGCTGTATGCTCCAATGTACGTACAACAAATAAATCTAGTCTCTTTATCTTTCTTTAGCCGGCAGCTGGAAGTGGATAGTGAGGTCATTAACTCCCAGTCCTTGAGGGAGATTGCCCTAGACGTGCTAACTGCCCGTCTCGGTGACTCCAGTTCTGGGCTGGGTGTGTAATCATGGACAAAGCAAGAGCTAAAATAATGTCCAGGCAAGGATAGTACACAGATAGTGTGCAGTCAACTCAGGCAAGAAAGGCCTTTGAAGGACAAGCAACACACACAAAATGCTGGAGGAACTCAGCAGGTCAGGCAGCATCCATGGAAAAGAGTACAGTTGACGTTTCAGGCCGAGACCCTTCAGCAGGACTGGAGGAAAAAGAAAAGATGAGGAGTTGGAGAACATTCCTTCCCTTGGCACAGCAGGGGACCGGAGCCATTTGGAACACCAAGACATGGACTGGACAAATGGACTGGAGCCACTAGGCACACCAAGACAAGATAAGGATGTAAATGAAGGGTTCTAGGGTGACACTTACTATTGGTTGGTTACTTTCCTAATTCTGAAGTATTATTGGCCTTTAATGTGGAGATCCTATTGGCTATTAATACCCATATTATTGTAGCCTGGTGGGTGATTGATTGCGCAAATAAGATATTTGAACATCCACAAGTTCAATGTCAGCCGTTACACAACTTCTGAATAAAACACAGATGGTCCGTCTGTCCATCTGTCTGTCCTGAACTGTAATTCCACCTAGTTCCATCGACCTGCACCTGGACCATATCTCTCCATACCCCTCCCATCCACGTACTTATCCAAACTTCTCCAAAAGTTGTGGTCCAGCCCACATCCACCACTTCCTCTGGCAGTTTGTTCCTCACTCTAACCACCCTCTGAGTGAAGGAGATCCCGCTCATTTCTTTGTTGAGACTTCAGAACGGAGAACGGTTTGGTGACCAGGGCCACGCTGTTCTCCTTGTGCACCCGTAATCAAAGTGTGGCTGAGGAGCGGGAGCAAGTTAATCAGCAACGTCACCTACATCACACCTGGCCTTTGGTTCTGGCTGTATACCTGTCCACAGGTACTCTCTCCTTCTACGTTCTCTCTCATGGAAAGTCTGAAGCAGGGTTGCAATGGAACGTCACCATCAGCAATATGGGATTACCCCACACGTTGGCGTAATCTGATCCTTTTCATAAACTATTATTACTTTAATCTCACATGCACTGATACAGATGCCATGACCATCAGGAAGGAGGTACAGGTCCCACACTCCCGGGTTAATACCTTTATGATCATGGAAGATAGAGCTCTACAGCAGGCCCTTCAGCCCACAATATTGTGCCAACCTTTTACCACTCTCTAAGATTAAACTAACCCCTCCCTCCTACATAGCCCTCCACCTATGTACCTATCTAAGAGATTTTTAAATGCTCCTAATGCATCTGCCTTCACCATCACCCCCAGCAGAGCGTTCCACACAGCCACCACTCTCCATGTAAAGATCTCACCTCTGACCTGCTCCCCTATACTTCCCTCCAATCATCTTAAAATTATGCCTGCATATATTCCAGCAAGGAAAAGATTCTGACTGTCCACTCTTTTTAAGCCTCTTGTCATTTTATACACTTCTATTGAGTCACGTCTGAACCTACTTTGCTCCAAAGAGAAAATCCCTAGCTTACTGAATCGATCCTCAGAAGACATGCTGTCTAAGTCAGGCATCATCCTGGTAAATCTCCTCTGCACCCTCTCTAAAGCTTCCACATCTTTTAATAATAAGGCAGCCAGTGTGATAGTGATTGATCATGCAAATAAGGAGTTTGAACATGCACTAGGTAACCCATTGTTCAATATCTGTTTCCACTTGTTAATTCTGCATTAGAAAAGGCGTTTCTTTGTTCAGCATTTAGAATGGTCTGCTGACGGGGACCATGCTGTTCCCTTTGTGCCCAAGGAAATAAAAGAGCGTTTAAGCAGCAAGTGCAAGTTTTCAGAGAATCGGAGTCAGAATTAGGTTTACTATTACTAACATGCTGTGAAATTTGTGTTGTGGCAGCAGTATAGTGAAATACTACAAGTTACAACAAGAAGTATAAAAAAATAAGTAAACAGTTTAAAGGAGCTAAATAGTGAGGTAGTGTTGATGGACGTTGAGAAATCTGATGGCAGAAGTTGCTCCTAAAACATTGAGTGTGTGTCTTCAGGCTCCTGTACCTCCTCCCTGATGGTAGCAGTGAGAAGGGGGGGGGCGTGTCCTGGGTGGTGAGGGTCCGGTTAATTGCAATGACATCCTCTTGTCCTTAACCACAAGCACAAGGCTATTCAGGAACAGTCCCAAGATAGCAACTAGTAGATGGCTGGGGAGAACTCGTGAATCTGATGAATGCTTTGGAAAGGGTGAGGTTAAAATGTATTCTTTGTTCTGGCAGCGAAGAGCGTTATAAATGGAGTCCCCATGCCGTGTGAGCTGGCGTTTATAGCGCTGTGTGAGGGAGTCAGACAGAGAGGCACTTCATTTCAAATGTGGTACTCAGCGGCCTTTTACTGGGAAGCTAATTAGTTATTTACTGGACTTTGATGTTGTTGCCCGGGCAACGGGAACAGCACACTGTGGTGTTCCGTGCTTGGAGTACAGCCGTGTTCACCCACTCGCTCACAACGTCCCCCTCAAGTCTCTCCCCTTGTCTGCCCCCCCCCACCCTCCATACCTTTCGTCACCATCTCCCTTATTTTGCCCAATTCCAGTCATTATCCCAACACTTCTCCCTGCCGTTCCCCCCTCAACATCAGCCTCCCTCTCCAGTTGTCTCTCCTGTTTTCCCTTCCTCACTGTCTCTCCCTTATTCTCTCTGTCTGTCTCTCCTTCCCCACTCTCTTTTTCTCACTGTCTTATTTTCTGTCTCTATCTCTCTTATTCTTTCCTCTCTCTTCTCTGTCTCTTTTCTTTCTTTGTCTGTCTCTGTCCTTTCTCCTTTCTCTCTCTTTCTCCCTATCTCTCCTCTCTTTTTCTGTGTGTCTGTCTGACTACCTCTCTCTCATTCTCTCTCTCTCTCTTACTCTCTGCAAACATCTTGTTCTCCCCAAAACATCTTATTCTTCCCGCCTCCCTGTTACTGACCCCACACACTCTTCCATTTGATCTCGGGTTCCTTCCCCTTGGGCTCTCGCTGTGTTTTCTTTGGCTTGCCTCTTGCCCAGCAGTAGTGAAGGCCGCAGACTCTGGCCTGTCTGGTTCACACAGACTTCCAGCTTGGAGATCTCGTGCCACATCTCTTATCTTTCTGAAACCGTGACTGCAATTCCTTGAGGACCTGACGTCAGCTCCTAATGCCAACATCCTTACCATGTCAGGATCTCTGCCTCTTAAGCATTAAAAGCCTTAAAATTACATTCCCAGCAACATTCAGTTCTGGATTTTGGAAATCTACTTATCTGTATCCCAGCAACCAACACCCCCTCCAGTAGCTGCAGTTTAGAGAGTGGTTAGAGGCACAGGTTTAAGGTGAGAAGGTGTCCTGAGGGGTAGGTTTGTCACACTTCAGGGTGGTGGGTCTGTGGATCGAGCTGCCCGAGGTAGAGGGCAGCAAAGCAGTGAGCATAACGCCTTACAGCACCCGTAATCGGGTTCAATTCCCATTGCTGTCCTATAAGGAGTTTGTAAGTTCTCCCTGTAACCGTGTGGGTTTCCTCCGGGTGCTCTGGTTTCCTCCCAATTTCCAAGGACATCGCTTTCCTCCCACTGCTGTCCTATAAGGAGTTTGTGCTCCCTGTAACAGTCCTCCCACACTCCAAAGATGTTGGGTTCCCTCCTCGCCAATAGTGTAGCACGTGGGTACAGCTGCCCTGCACGTCCTGCATCGCAGGTTCGATACCAGCCTCTGCGTTGTCAGGAATTGGACTGGGATTGGTTTATTATTGTCGAATGTGTGAGATACAGTGAAAAACTTGTCTTGCATTTTGTTCATACAGATCAGATCATTACACAGTGCATTGAGCTGGAATAAGGTAGACCAATAGCAATGCAAAATGAAGAGTAACAGCTACATAAAAAGATATAGTGTAGGTAAACAGTAAGGTGCAAGATCATAGTGAGGTAGATTGTGAGGCCAAGAGTCTATTTTATTGCACAAGAGTCTGATAACACTGGGGCAGAAGCTGTCTTTGAGCGTGGTGGGATGTGCCTTCGAGCTTTTGTATCTTCTGCCTGATGGGAGAGCGGAGAAGAGAGATTGTCTGGAATGGGAGGGGTCTTTGATTCTGTTATCTGCCTTACTGAGGCAGTGAGAAGTGCAGACAGAGTCCACGGAGAGGAGGCTGGTTTCCGTGTGTCGGCAAATCTCTGTAGTTTCATCAGGTCATGGGCTGAGAAATTGCCATACCAAGCCATAATGTATCCAGACAGAATGTTTCCAATGTTGCACTGATAAAAAATAATTGGTAAGAGTTGACAGGGAGTGAGACGATAATGAACTGATTACAATTTGATTCACCACAGAAAGCATCCTATCCAGATGCATCACAGCTTGGTACAGTTACTGCTCTGCCACTAGTTACAAGAAACTGTGGAGAGCTGTGGACCAGCCTCCCTTCCATGGACGCCGTCCATACTTCTCACTGCCTCGGTAAAGCAGGGCCAGCACAATGGAAGACCCCAGCCATTCTCTCTTCCCTGTTTCTTGTTTCAGCATCTGCTGGTTTCATTTTGATTTCACATGGAACATCCTGGAGGGGAGAAGGGAAGGAAGGTGGCTAGGAGGAGCCGGGTGAAGCCAGTTGGGTGGTTAAGGTCAGGGGCTGGAGAAGAAGGAATGTGGTAGGAGAGGAGAGAAGACAATGGGAGAAAGGGAAGGATGAGGGGCACCAGGGAGGAGGAGTTAAGCAGGTGAGGAGAAGAGGTAAGGGCCAGAGTGGGGAATGAAAAAATAGGGAAGGGGAAAGGGATTTTTTTTTAGTCATAGTCATACTTTATTGATCCCGGGGGAAATTGGTTTTCATTACAGTTGCACCATAATCATAAATAGTTACATAGTAATTTGTAAATTATGCCAGGAAATAAGTCCAGGACCAGCCTATTGGCTCAGGGTGTGTGACCCTCCAAGGGAGGAGTTGTAAAGTTTGATGGCCACAGGCAGGAATGACTTCCTATGACGCTCAGTGTTGCATCTCGGTGGAATGAGTCTCTGGCTGAATGTACTCCTGTGCCCAAACAGTACATTATGTAGTGGATGGGAGACATTGTCCAAGATGGCATGCAACTTGGACAACATCCTCTTTTCAGACACCACCGTCAGAGAGTCCACTTCCATCCCCACAACATCACTGGCCTCACGAATGAGTTTGTTGATTCTGTTGGTGTCTGAAACAAGAAGTTGATGCTCACGCCAGAAGGTTGGAGGCTATCCATGAGCTGTTGCTCCTCCACCCCGAGGGTGGCCTCATCATGGCAAAAGAGAAGTTGGAATGGGGAAAGGAATTAAAATAGTTGGGCGCTGGGAAATTCTGCTTTTTGCGGATGGAGAGGAGGAGCCCATAACTCCCCCCGTCCCTGTGCATATCCACGAATCTTTAAGTGTCCCTAATGTATCAGCATCCATTACCATGTCTGGCAGTATGTTCCACACACCCACCATTCTCTGTATATAAAAAAAACTACCTCCAACATCTCCCCTAAACTTTGCTCTACACACCTAAAACAGACGTCCTCTGCTATCAGCCGTTGCCGTCTTAGGATAAAGGTATTGGCTGTTACCTCAGCCTTTGTCTCTATGATCTTATACACCTCTATGAAGTCCCTCATCGCCTGTTGCTCCAAAAAGAAAACCCTAGCTCATTCAGAACTTTCCTAATAAGATATGCTCTCTAATCCAGGCAGAATTCTATGGTAAATATCCTTTGCACTGTTTTTAAACCTTCTACATCCTTCCTATAATCAGGCAACCAGAAATGAGCAATAATGCCTGTCTAACAAATCCCTTTCTTTTTCAATCTTTTTATTAGTTTCATAATAATAAACATAGCATAATATTGATACAAAGTTATTGGGAATACATCGTTGTAATTGCTTGTCTAACAAATCCCATCTCCTCACCCATGGTCTGTCTCCTGCTAATCTGGTTTAATATCTCCAGCATATGTCATGAAATTTATTGTTTTGTGGCAGCAGTACATTGCAATACATAATAAGAATGATAAATTACAATAAGATATATATATATATATATATATATAAGTTAAGTAAGTAACGCATAAAAGACAGCAAAAATAGTGAGGTAGTGTTCAATGTCCATTCAGAAATCTGATGGCGGAGGGGAAGAAGCTGTTCCTGAATTGCTGAGTGTAGTGTGTGTCGTCAGGCTCCTGTGCCTCCTCCCTGATGGTAGCGATGGGAAGTGGGCCTGTCCCGGGTGAGGGACTACCATTTGAGGCATTGCCCTTTGAAAGTGTTCTGGGTGCTGGGGAGGCTGGTGCCCCGTGATGGAGCTTTGCAACTTTCTACAGCTGATTCCCTGTGCAGTGGGCCCTCCATGCCAGTCAGCATTGCCGCCAGTCAGAATGCTCTCTGTGGTACATCGGTAGAAAATTGGGTGTGATTTTGGTGACGTACCAATTCTTGTCAAACTCCTTGCCTCTTCACGTATCTGTACATAAACCTCTGAAATGTCACTATTATCTCCGTTTCCACCACCTCCCCTGGCACGTTACAGGCACCCAGCACGCTCTCCATCTAAAAAAAACTTTTCATGTAAGTCTCCTTTAAACTTTCCCCCTCTCATCTTTAACTTATGCCCTCTAGGTTTGGCACCCTGGGGAAAAGATGCTGTCACTCCTATGTAGGCCTCGGATAATTTTATAAAGTTCTAACAGACTGCTCCTCAGCTTCTGATTCTTCAAGTTTGTCCAAACTCTCCTCAGAGTTTGTGCTCTCTAATCCAGGCAGCATCCTGGTGAACCTCTCTTGCTGCCTTTCCAAACCCTCCACATCCTTCCTCCAATGGGATGACTAGAATTGAATGCAATACTCTAGATGCAGCAGCCTAACACCGAGGTTATACTGGCTGTCTACTCTTATCTATGCCTCTCATAATCTTGTAAACCTCGATCCGATCTCCCCTCAGCCTCCGGTGCTCCAGAGAAAACAAACCCAAGTCTATCAAACCTCTCCTCGTAGATCACACAGCCCCTGGTCCAGGCAGCGTCCCGGTGAGCCTCTCCGATGCTCACTGCAACGTCTCCGCATCCTTCCTGTACGGGGGTGACTAGAACTGTGTGAAGTCTCCAAGCTCAGCTCAATTAATGTATTACTCCTCGCAATGGGATCTCCTTCCCAAATCTGGGACCCCGTAACTAAGAAAGGATGTGCTGGCATTTCGAGAGGGTCCAGAGGAGGTTTACGAGGATGATTCCGGGAGTGAAAGGGTTAACCAACAAGCAGCATCTGGTGGTTCAGTGCCTGTAATTGCTGTAGTATCCAATTCATCTTCAAGGAGCGGTGCCTGAGGAAGGCGGTGTCTATCATTAGGGATCCCCACCACCCAGGACATGCCCTCTTCTCACTGTTACCATTGGGAAGGAGGTACAGAAGCCTGAAGGCTCACACCCGATGATTTACGAACAGCTTCTTCCCCTCTGCCATCTGATTTCTGAATGGACAATGAACCCATCAACACCTCCTCATTACATTCTTACTTCTGTAATTTTGTTCTATTTTTTTAACTTAACTATTTAATAGATATATATATAGGCATCCGTTAGTCTCGTGAGACCATGGATTTGCGCCTTGGAAGGTTTCCAGGGTGCAGGGCAAAGTTGTATGGAAGACTGGCAGTTGCCCATGCTGCAAGTCTCCCCTCTCCACGCCACCGATGTTGTCCAAGGGAAGGGCATTAGTACCCATACAGCTTGGCACCAGTGTCGTCGCAGAGTGGTTAAGTGCCTTGCTCAAGGACACAACACACTACCTCAGCCAAGGCTCGAACTAGTGACCTTCAAATCACTAGGTGAATGCCTTAACCACTTGGCCACGCACCAACACACCTAATAACATATATATTAATAGGCATATATACTTAATGTAACTGTTCTTTCACTATATTTATTTATCATGTATTTCATTGTACTGCTAAAGTAAAGTTTACAAATATCCTCAGAAATGCTGGTGATATTAAACCTGATTCTGATTCTGGAGTTTAGAATACCTGTGGGGGGAGGAATCCCATTGAAACGTAGTGAATTTTGGAAGTTCTGCATAGAGTGGACACGGAGAGGACGTGGGGGAGAATCGGACCCGGGGCACAGCCTCAGAATAGAAGAACACAGATAGGGTGGAATTTCTTTAGCCAGAGTGAGGTGATCTTTGTGGATTTTTTTCCCCCACAAATGGCTTTGGAGGCCAGATTACTGGGTACTGGGTATTACAGGGAGTTGATTAGTAAGAGCGTCAAAGGGAGAAGGCAGGAGAACGGGGTTGAGAGGAAACCTAAATCAGCCATGATTCGATGGGCTGAATAGCCTAAAATTCAGCCCCTCTGTCTTACGGTCTTGTAATCAATGCCCCGATCGATGAAGACAAGCGTGCCATGCACCTTCTTTTCCGCCCTGTCCGCTTTCAGGCGTGATAATCGTGCACCTGAGGGTCCTTCTGTCCGCCATTCATGGTGTTGTTCTGTGACCGTGTCTCCTCTCTTTCAGCTCTTCATGATAGACAATGGAGCTGACGACTGGAGGATCGCCATGACGTACGAGCGGATTTTCCTCATCAGCCTGGAGATGGTGGTGTGTGCCATCCATCCGGTGCCCGGCCGCTACATGTTCCATTGGAAGGCGCGCCTGGCCTTCAGCTATACCATGTCAGAGACCTGGGCCGACGTGGACATCATCCTCTCCATCCCCATGTTCCTCCGCCTCTACCTCATTGCCCGGGTTATGCTCCTGCACAGCAAGCTCTTCACGGACGCCTCCTCACGCAGCATCGGCGCCCTCAACAAGATCAACTTCAACACCCGCTTCGTCATGAAGACCCTCATGACCATCTGCCCCGGCACCGTGCTGCTGGTGTTCAGCATCTCGCTGTGGATCATTGCGGCCTGGACCGTGCGTGTCTGCGAGAGGTGAGGGATCCCCCTGTCTGGGGAGGGGGGAGGGCGCGCTGTTGGTGGAACGGGGAGGGGGGAGTGCGGAATCGGATTCTGCCGCCACTTAAAGTGGCGGGGAAGAGTAGCTGAAGTGGCCTAACCCAAAACAGCTAAGTGAGGGGATTGACGCTGTGTGACGTGTTTTTAAATAACCAGTTTCAAGTTTTAAAAAAGTATATTTGATCATTACGAAACCAGCAAATATGAATGACAAAGAGATCAAAAATAGCAATAAAGACTAACAAAACTAGTGTAGCAACAGCAAAATCGGCAGTCAACAAAAAATCCATTCCCTACTCAGTTTCTTCCGAACTAAAGTAACAGTCAGCGTGAATACGTGACTACAATCATTTACTTCTACCACACCCAAACCCACGGGACAAACTACCGTAACCCTTAACAAAAACACGCAACACAAAATATAATACAGGCAGACAGAAAATAAATACAGGGCCCTGACAGTAACGTTGCAGCTAGCATGACATCTTGCAGCCCAGTCTGTGGCACGCATGGACACATCTCCAGCGAGAGTCCCATTTCATTCTCCACATTTCAGCAACCCCTATGCAGTTTCAAACTCCTGGGAGTGCACATTTCGCACAACCTCTCATGACCCCAGAACACATCTTCCACAGTCAAAAAAAGCACACCAACACCTCTACTGTCTGAGGAGACCGAAGAGAGCTGGTCTATCCGCATCAATGCTCAGTCTGCGCCGTGGAGACCATCCTAACATTCTGCATCACTGCGCTATGGAAACTGCCCAACGCGTCACTGGCACCAGCCTACCCGGAATTCAAAAAGGATGAGAGGAGATCTCGTGGAAACATATAAAATTATGAAAGTGAAGGATAAGATAGAAGCAGGAAAGTTGTTTCCACTGATAGGTGAGGCTAGAACCAGGGGACATAGCCTCAAGATTCGGGGGACTAGACTTAGGATGGAGATGAGGAGGAACTGCTTTTCCCAGAGGATAGTGAATCTGTGGAATTCTCTGCCCAATGAAGCAGTGGAGGCTACCTCAGTAAATATATTTAAGACAGGGTGGAATAGATTTTTGCACGGTGGGGGAATTGAGGGCAGGTAGGTGGAGATGAGTCCATGGCCAGATCAGCCATGATCTTATTGAATGGCGGAGCAGGCTCGATGTGCCAGATGGCCAACTCCTGCTCCCATTTCTTATGTTCTTATATACCTGCCATCAAGGACATATACAGTACCATGCATAAGTCTTAGGTGCATGTATATAGCTAGGGAGGCCTAAGACTTTTGCACAGTTCTGTATTTGTCAATGTGGAGTGGAGCGCGAGTTTGCAAATCTGGCAGGAGCAAAGGATGTTGGGAATGGCAAGGGTGGAGCACTGTGGGAAGGGTGTGGGACAGGTGGCAGAGAAGCACCATAAGATATTGGAGCAGAATTAGGCCATTTGGCCCATCGAGTCTGTACTGCCATTTCATCATGGCTGATCCATTTTCCCTCAGCCCCAATCTCCTGCCTTCAGACCCTAAATAATTAAGCATCTATTTAATATACCTAACGCCTTGGCCTCCACAGCTGCCTGTGGCAACAAATTCTGCAGATTCACCACTCTCTGGCTAAAGAAATTCCTCCTCATCTCCATTCTAAAAGGACATCCCTCTATTCTGAGTCTGTGTCCTCTGGTTCTAGACTTCCCCACCATAGGAAACATCCTCTCCATGTCCACTCCATCAAGGCCTTTCAACATTGAATGAGATTCCCCCCCCCCATTCTCCAGTGAGTACAAACCCACAGCCATCAAACACTCCTCATATGATAAAGCCTTTCAATCCCAGAATCATTTTCGTGAACCTCCTTTGAACATTCTCCAATGTCATCGCATTCCTTCGTAGATAAGGGATCCAGAACTGCTCACAGTACTCCAAACGAGGCCTCACCAGCACTTTATAAAGGCTCAGGGTTGCATCATCGCTTTTATATTCTAATCCTCTCAAAACGAATGCTAACATTTCATTTGCTTTCCTCACTACCGACTCGTCCTACAAGTTAACCATTAGGGAATTTTGCGCAAGGGTTCCCAAGCCCCTTTGTACCTTGGATTTTAAAATTTTCTCCTCATTTAGAAAATTGTCCGTGGCTTTATTCCTTCTACCAAAGTGCGTGACCACACACTTCCCTGCATTGTATTCCATCTGCCACTTCTTTGCCCATTCTCCCAATCTGTCTAAGTCCTTCTGAAAAGTCTCTTGTTTCCTCAACACTACCTGCCTCTTGACCTATCGTTATATCATCTGCAATTTTGGCACAAAGCCATCAATTTTATTATCCAAATCATTAGCGTACAATGTGAAAAGAAGTGGTCCCAACACCAACCCCTACAGCACACCACTAGTCACTGGCAGTCAACCAGAATATGTCCCTTTATTCCCACTCTTTGCCTCCTGCCAGTCAGTCAATCTTCTATCCATGCTAGTACCTTTCCTGCAATTCCAAGGGCTCTTATCTTGTTAGGCAGCTTCATGTGTGGCACCTTGTGAGAGGCCTTCTGAAAATCCAAGTAAACAACATCCACTGACTCTTCTTTGTCTATCCTGCCTGTTATTTCCTGAAAGAATTCTAACAGATTTATAGAGAAGTACAGCACAGAAACAGGCCTTTCGGCCCATCTAGCCCATGCCAAACCATTTAAACTCCCATCGACCTGCACCTGCACCAGGACCATAGCCCTCCATATCCCTACTACCTCGCCAAACTTCTCTTAATTGTTGAAATTAAGCTTGCATGCACCACTTGTGCTGGCAGCTCATTCCACACTCTCATGACCCTCTGGGTGAAGAAGTTTCCCCTCTTGTTCCCCTTAAACTTTTCACCTTTCACCCCTTAGCCACAACCTCGGGTTGTAGTCCCACCCAAACTCAAAAAGCCTGCTTACATTTACCCTATCTATACCCCTCATAATTTTGTATTCCTCTATCAACTCTCCTCTCAAGCTTCTACGTTCTAAAGCACACAGTCCTAACCTATTTAATCTTTCCTTATAACTCAGGTCCTCCAGACCCAGCAATATCTTGGGAAATTTTCTCTGCACTCTTTCAAATGTGTTTACATCTTTCCCATAGGTAGGTGACCAAAATTGCACCCAATATTTCAAATTAAACTTCACCCACATCTTATGCAACTTCAACATAACATCCCATCTCCTGATCTCCATTCTTTGACTTATGAAGGCCAATGTGACAAAAGCTTTCTTTATAACCCTGTCTACCTGTGACACCATCTTTAATGAAGTATGGGCCTGTATTCCCAGATCCATTGTTGTACCACACTCCTCAGTGCCCCAACATTCACTTTTGTAAGACCTACCCTGGTTGGTCCTACTGAAGTGCAAAATCCTGCATGTGTCAGAGACTTGTCAGGTAAGATTTCCCTTGAAGGAAATCATGCTGACTTTGGCCTGTTTTATCATGTGCCCCTATGTCCCTGGAAAGCTTATCCTTAATAGTGGACTCCAACATCTTTACAACCACTGAGGTCAGTCTATAATTTCCCTTCTTCTGTGTCCCTCCTTTCTTAAGCAGTAGGATGACATTTGCAATTTTTCAGTCCTCCGGAGCCATTCCGGAATCTAGTGATTCTTGAAGGACTATTAGTAATGCCTCGATACTCTTTTCAGCTACCCGTTTCAGAACATTTGGGTGCAGACCTTCTGGTCCAGGTAACTTATCTACCTTCAGACCTTTCGGCTTCCTAAATTGCATCGGTTCCAGAGTAACAATCGTTTTGTTCTCCTTTACACGTGTGTATTGAAGAATGACAATAAACCGTCTTGTTTCCCATAAACTCCCTTCCCTGTACCTTCACGGACTCTATCAACCAACTACATAGTTAGAGCTGTTTAACCTTCCAGCTTGCATGTGAGAGGTCATGTTTGGAAGGAAACCGGGAAACCCAGGCAGTTACAAAGAGAGAACGTACATACTCTGCTTAGAGAGCAGCGGAGGTTGGGATTGAACCCAAGGTCCCTGGTGTTTTGGGACTTTGGCTCTAACTGCTGCACTGCTGTAAATAGGACTGCACTAGGAGTCCATAATCCAGCAGTGTGCAAAAACAGCATGACCTATAGGGCCAGCAATCACCATTTGGTGTTTAATTCCCACCACTGTCTGTAAGGAGTTAATACAGTCTTCCAATGACCACATGGGTTTCCTCGCAGTACTTTGGTTTTGCCCCACATTCCAGAGACCTCTGGGTTAGGGTTCTTACATTGTGGGTATACTATGTTGGTGCTACTTTGACCGTGGCCATTCCCAGCATCCTTTGCTTCCGCCAGATTTACAAACTGACAAATACGGTGCCTAAGACTTTTGCACAGTACTGTATTCATCAATGTGGAGCGGAGAGTGAGTTTGTAAATCTGGCAGGAGCGAAGGATGTTGGGAATGGCGGTGGTCGAGCGCTGGGGAAGGGGTGTGGGACAGGTGGCAGAGAAGGAGTGCCGGGGTCGGGTGCAGACCACTCAACCCTGAGACACCAGGCAAGGTCATCTGATTCCAAACAATTGGTTTAATGATCATTGCAATTGGCATATTGATCATTATTGATCTTCCCACTCTCTCTACTCTCCATTCCCATTTTGCCAAGCATGATCAGTCCACAACAGAGACCCATAACAGAACCAGGTTTATCATCACTCACATATGTCATGAAATGTGTGTTTTTTTTACCGGCAGCAGTACAGTGCAATACATTAAAATTACTACAGTGCTTTGATGATTGGTATGAACAATGATTTCACTGTATGTTTTGATGTTTCAGTGTACATGTAATAAATGAAGGTAAGGCAGAATCCATTACAGCTATTTCCCTGATTGCCCATTGCCGCAAATCCAATTAGATCTCCACATTGGAACGCTGGATGTGAAACGTGGTTGGTTGGACAAATTAATATTCCTGGCGGAAATGGTTATTGATCAAATGGGGACTGCAGTTGTTCCACCCACTCCAACATTTCAGTCAGTTTTCTCAGCTTGTAGAGCGGTGCTGATGGTAAAATCCCAGCACGCTGCCTCTCACCTCTGGTGAAGATCCCCTGACTCCTCCCCCCTTCGCTCTGGACCCCTCCACCTCCAAGAGCGTTCCGTCATTTTAGGCTTCCATGTTGGGACCATGATCCCTCAGCCCTTGCACTGTTTAAAGTGTCAAAAAATGGCATGCTGTTCCTTGTCAGCACACACACAACGCTAGGGGAGCTCAGCCGTTCGGGGAATAAACTGCCGATGCGTTGGGCCAAGATCCTTTATCAGGACTGGAAAAGAGGGGGGCAGAATGTGGGGGAGGGGAGGAGTCCAACTTGGCAGGTGATGGGTGAGACCAGGTGGGTGGGTGGAGAGGGGGAGCTGGATGATGTGAGAATCTGACAGGTGATAGGTGAGACCAGGTGAGGGTGAAGGTGGGTGGAGGGGGGAGCTGGATGATGTGAGAATCTGACAGGTGATAGGTGAGACCAGGTGAGGGTGAAGGTGTGTGGAGGGGGGAGCTGGATGATGTCAGAATCTGACAGGTGATAGGTCAGACCAGGTGGGGGTGACGGTGGGTGGGTGGAGGGGGGGAGGCTGGATGATGTGAGAATCTGACAGGTGATAGGTGAGACCAGGTGAGGGTGAATGTGGGTGGAGGGGGGAGTTGGATGATGTCAGAATCTGACAGGTGATAGGTCAGACCAGGTGGGGGTGAAGGTGGAGAGGGGGAGGCTGGATGATGTGAGAATCTGACAGGTGATAGGTGAGACCAGGTGAGGGTGAAGGTGGGTGGAGGGGGGAGCTGGATGATGTCAGAATCTGACAGGTGATAGGTCAGACCAGGTGGGGGTGAAGGTGGAGAGGGGGAGGCTGGATGATGTGAGAATCTGACAGGTGATAGGTCAGACCAGGTGGGGGTGAAGGTGGAGAGGGGGAGGCTGGATGATGTGAGAATCTGACAGGTGATAGGTCAGACCAGGTGGGGGTGACGGTGGGTGGGTGGAGGGGGGGAGGCTGGATGATGTGAGAATCTGACGGGTGATAGGTGAGACCAGGTGAGGGTGAAGGTGGGTGGAGAAGTGGGAAGTTGGATGATGTGAGAATCTGACGGGTGATAGGTGAGACCAGGTGAGGGTGAAGGTGGAGGGGGTGGAGAAGGGAGGTTGGATGATGTGAGAATCTGACAGGTGATAGGTGAGACCAGGTGAGGGTGAAGGTGGGTGGAGGGGGGAGCTGGATGATGTGAGAATCTGACAGGTGATAGGTGTGACCAGGTGCGGGTGAAGGTGGAGAGGGGGAGTTGGATGATGTGAGAATCTGACAGGTGATAGGTGTGACCAGGTGGGGGTGAAGGTGGAGAGGGGGAGGCTGGATGATGTCAGAATCTGACAGGTGACAGGTGAGACCAGGTGGGGGTGAAGGTGGGCGGAGGGGGGAGCTGGATGATGTGAGAATCTGACAGGTGATAGGTGAGACCAGGTGGGGGTGAAGGTGGAGGGCGGTGCGCTGGATAATGTGAGAATATGGGAGGTGATAGATGGAAGAGATCTGATAGGGGAGGACAGTGGAGTAAGCAAACATGGAACACTACAGCACAGTACAAGCCTTTCGGCCTACGATTTTGTTCCAACCTTTTAGCCTACCCTAAGATCAATCCAACCCTTCTCTCCTCCATTTTTATTTAATCCATCTGCCTATCTAAGAGTCTTGTCAATGTCCCCAATGCATGTGCCTTACCACCATTCACAGTGTACGTTCCGTGCAGTTACCACGCCTTGAGTAAAAGAAACCTCTGGCATCCACCTTATCCTTTCCTAGAATTATGCCCTCTCACTTCTGCTCTGGGAAAAAGTCTCTGGCTGTCCACTCTATTTATGCCTCTTATCACCTTTAACCTCTATCAAGTCACCCATCATCCACCTTCACTCCAAAGAGAAAAACCCCAGCTCGCTCAACCTTTCCCCTGGGCCAGGAGGTGAGGAAACCGGAGGGAGCTGATGGACAGGTGATCAGGGTGGGGAGGACAAAAGGAAGGAAGTGTGAGGGCCACCATAATGGGAAAGAAAGAAATGGATGGTGATAAAAGAGAGAGGGGAGTGATTACGTTAAGAGTTATCAGCCTACAATCTCCAAGGGTCGTAAACCAACCTTATTTGTCTTTCCACTCAGTGACCATGTTGTGAGGTACCTCCTGTACCTAATAAAGTGGCCATTGACTGTAGGTTTGTGGCTTTCTGCTGTAGCCCAGCCACTTCAAATTCAGTATGTTGTGTGTTCAGAGATTTTCATGGTCATTTGAGTTACTGTTGTCTTCCTGTTAGCTTGAACTAGTCTGACCATTCTCCCCTAGCCACCCCCTCTGGCTCCACGGTCAAAGTCACTTAGATCACTTTTCTTCTCCATTCTGATGTTTGGTCTGAACAACAATCGAACCATGTTGGCATGCTTTTATGCATTGAGTTGCTGCCACATGATTAGTTGATTAGATCTTTGCATTAATGAGCAAGTGGACGGGCGTACCTAACAAAATGGCCACTGAATGTTTGTTGCCATACATTACCCTGAGATTCATTTTCTTGCGGGCATTCACAGTAGATACAAAGAAACACAGTAGAATCAATGAAAAACTACACACAAAGTCTGACAAACAACCAATGTGCAAAAGAAGACAAACTTAAGCAAATACAAAAACGTAAATAGATGGGTAAATAATACGGAGAAAATGAGTTGCAGAGTCCTTGAAAATGAGTCTATAGGTTGTGGGATCAGTTCAGTGATGAGTTGAGTGAAGTTAAGCTTCTTGTAAATGGTGGGGAGAGCTCTGACTGCACAGTGAGGGCTTTGCTCAACGTGGGATTTTTGCTGGCCAGACCAGCAATACCAACCAAGCAACGCAGTAGTTTTCTGAGTCCAACATCTTGTAGCATCTCTGATGGAAACAATATAAATAAGTCTCCCTTTCACTCGCTTCAGTAAACAAAAGTGTAATTATCAAACCACAGATTAATTCACTCCAACAACCTCAGAACCATCCTATCTCTATCATTCTTTCTCCCAATTGCTGTTATGAATCCAGCTATAACAAGGTTTTAAAGTTATTGCCCAGGGCTTATTCTCTGCTTCCTAAGCACTGAATGTAATTTCATTCAATTTGTGCCGGGGATCGAACAGTGCTGAAGGAACAGGGGGAGGTGAATTTGATGTCTTGGGTAACTTGAAGCCATTGGTCAGTGCCAGATACAGTTTGTGCTTGATAAATCACGATCACCTTTGCTTAAAAAGGTGCTTGAAAGTTTGTTGAGACAAGGACGCCCCAGGGCAATCTCCAGTGAGCTGTTAATTCCCTTTGAGACACTGGGCATGTAATCCAGAGCAGTACAGAGGAAACAGTGCGGAGATGTTGATCTGAGAGTCTGTGCGTCTTCAGACGTGCACATGAACCCCTGTGATCAATATTTTCAGAATTGGAGAGTTGCTTCATTTGTCACATATACATCAAAACATACATTGTTTGCATCAAATCAAATCAGCGATGATGGTGCTGGACAGCTCGTAAGCATTGCCATACTTTTGTTGTCAACGTAACTCACTAACTCTCATCTGTATGCCTTTGGAATGTGGGAGAAAATTGGATTACCCAGAGCAAACACACACGTTCATGGGGGAAAAAGTATAAACCCCTTACAGACAGTGTGGGGATTGAACCCTGATCTTACAGCCGGTGCTGTAAAGCGATTGCGCTAATTACTGTGCTACCCCATAAGTTCAAAGTTCAAAATAAATCTATTAGCAAAGTTCGTAGATGTTGGCATATACTACCTTGAGATCATTTTCTTGCAGGCATTTACAAGGAAAAAAGGAGATACATTATGCAAACTAGACATAAACAGACAAACTTGCAAACATCCAGTGTGTAAAAGAAGACAACATGTACAAATGATAAATAGTACTGAGAACGTTGAGTTGTAAAGAGCCCTTGAAAGTGGGTTTCTAGGTTGTGGAATCGGTTCAGTGTTGGGGTGAGTGAAGTTATCCACACCGGTTCAGGAGCCTGATGGTTGAAGGGTAATAACTGGTGGGGCAGGGCCTAAGGCTCCTGTACCTCCTATTGAATGGTAGAAGTGAGCAAAGAGCACCACCTGAATGGTGGAGGCCCTTTATGATGAACAAACACGAGCGATTCTGTAGATGCTGGAATTCCAAAGCAAAACACACAGAATGCTGTAAGTGGAACAAGTGCTACACATGCCCTTACACTTCCTCCCTTACCACCATTCAGGGCCCCAGACAGTCCTTCCAGGTGAGGCGACACTTCACCTGTGAGTCGACTGGGGGTGATATACTGCGTCCGGTGCTCCCGATGTGGCCTTCTATATGTTGGTGAGACCTGACGCAGACTGGGAGATCGTTTTGCTGAACACCTACGCTCTGTCCACCAGAAAAAGCAGGATCTCCCAGTGGCCACACATTTTAATTCCACATCTCATTCCCATTCTGATATGTCTATCCACGGCCTCCTCTACTGTAAAGATGAAGTCACACTCAGGTTGGAGGAATCACACCCTATATTCCGTCTGGGTAACCTCCAACCTGATGGCATGAACATTGACTTCTCTAACTTCCGTTAATGCCCCACCTCCCCCTCGTACCCCATCCGTTATTTATTTATATACACACATTCTTTCTCTCTCTCTCCTTTTTCTCCCTCTGTCCCTCTCACTATACCCCTTGCCCATCCTCTGGGTTTTCCCCCCCTCCCCCTTTTCCTTCTCCCTGGGCCTCCTGTCCCATGATCCTCTCATATCCCTTTTGCCAATCACCTGTCCAGCTCTTGGCTCCATCCCTCCCCCTCCTGTCTTCTCCTATCATTTTGGATCTCCCCCTCCCCCTCCCACTTTCAAATCTCTTACTATCTCTTCTTTCAGTTAGTCCTGACGAAGGATCTCGGCCCAAAACGTCGACTGTACCTCTTCCTAGAGATGCTGCCTGGCCTGCTGCGTTCACCAGCAACTTTGATGTTTGTTGCCTGAATTTCCAGCATCTGCAGAATTCCTCGTATTTACAAATGCTGGAGGAACTTGGTAGGTCAGGCGGCATCCATGGAAATGACCAGTCACCGTATCAGGCCGAGACCCTTCTTCATGACCCTTCCTCGATGATAGATTCTGTTTTCTTGTGCCAGTGCTCCTTGTAAATGTGCTCAATGGTGAGAGGGCTTTGCCTGCGATGGACTGGGCTGTGCCCACCACTTTCTGTAGAATTGTAGTATTTTATTTTTAAATCGTAATTTATTAAGTTGGAAAGCATGGGGTGGGGAGAGGCATCTTGGCGACCCTTTCCATTTGACCCTCAACCAGCAGGGAGCAGTCGTTTATCCGCTCATTCAATTTACTTTTACGTTGTTGTCACAATATTAAGAGCACTGACCAGCGCTGAGGTTGGGTCGGGGTTCCTGTCTTGTAGAATTGGGTCGATCATCCAGCTGTGGAGAAACGGAGGGATCTTGGGGTCCACATCCACAGATCCCTCAGAGTTGCCATGCAAGTTGATAGGGTGGTTAAGAAGGAGAATGGTGCTTTGGCCTTCATTAGTCGGGGGATTGAGTTCAAGTGCCTTGAGGTGGTGTTGCAGTATTGTAAAACTCTGGTTAGACCACTCTTGGGTTATTGTAAATGCAAGACATTCCGCAGATGCTGGAAATCCAGAACAACACATGCAAAATGCTGGAGGAACTCAGCAGTCAGAAATGAATAAAGAGTTGGCATTTCAGGAGATGGAAAGGACATTGTGCTCAGCTCTGGTCGCCTCATTATAGGAAGGATGTGGAAGTTTTAGAGAGGGTGCAGAGGAGATCTACCAGGAAGCTGCCTGGATAAGAGAGCATGTCTTGATTGAGCAAGCTGGGAGTAAAGGAGGATGAGAGGTGACTTGATAGAGGTGAACATAGTCATAGTCATACTTTATTGATCCTGGGGGAAATTGGTTACAGTTGCACCATAAATAATAAATAGTTATAGAACCATAAATAGTTAAATAGTAATATGTAGATTATGCTAGTAAATTATGAAATAGGTCCAGGACCAGCCTATCGACTCAGGGTGTATGACCCTCCGAGGGAGGAGTTGTAAAGTTGTAAAGAACAAAGATTATAAGCAGGCATAGATAGAGTGGACAGCCTCTTTCCTAGGGAGGCAATGGTTAATACTAGAGGACTTCCTTTTAAGGCGAGTAGAATCAAGTTTTGAGGAGATCTCAGAGGTTTTCTTTTGCGCAGAGAGTGATAGGTAATCTGTTCTTTTAGAGTCTCTTTTTAAATCCTTTAGGTGCCTGGAATGCACAGGTTACCGAGGCTGATACATTAGGAAAATTGAAGAGCCTCTTAGATAGTCACATGGATGTAAGAAACATGGAGGTTATGGGCTGTGTAGGAGGGAAGGGTTAGATGGATTATAGAATAGCTTTAAAGGTTGGCACAACATTGTAGGCTGAAGGGCCTGAACTATGCTGTTGTGTTCTATGGTCTGTGAACATATTTGTGGTTGGTACAAGTATTTGGTATCAGACTATGACGGCTTTGGTGGCGGTTAGGAAGGTATTCGTGGTTTGCAGGCGTATAGTATTGTTGGGGCAGTGGGGGAGGGGTCACCCCAAGAGCCCAGGGTGGGGAAGCTGGCCATGGGACAGGCTTGATGGTCACTCTGGGTGGGTGAGGAGCAGCTGTCTGCCTTTGGAAAGTAATCGGAATGAAGAGCAAAAGTTATCATGGGTGATGCCAAGGGGAAAGTTAGAATATTGGGTCTGTTGGATTCCTTGGCCAGTCTGTGGTGAAATTCTTCATGAAGGATCTCAGCCCAAAGGTATCAGCTGCTTATCCCCCTCCACTGAGGCTGCCTGACCTGCCCAGTTCCTCCAACGTTCTTTGTGTGTTGTTCCACGTTCCCAGCCTCCTTGTGGCCCGGGGCTGTGAAGGAACTGGAGTTGTTGATGAGGATAGGAGATGTCGAGAGGGCTGTGGGCCAAATGCAGGCCAATGGGACGAGCTTGCTGGGTAACAAAGGATGAGTTGGGCTGAAGGGTCTGTTTCTTTACTCTATGACACTCTCACTCGCTACCTCAGGACATCGTAGAATCCTTCCAACTAAGGGTAAAGAACCACCCTTTTTCCAGGATACCAGGGAGAAGCTCATTTGCCTTTCAACAAAACTATGCCAATATCGTAGATCCTGCTCAAGGCCGGGGGTAAGGATGGGTGCCCAAAGCAACAGAACCCTGGATTGATTTCTGAAAGATTAGCTTTATTTATCACATATACATTGAAACGTACAGTGAAATGTGTCATTTGCTTCAACAACCAAAATGAATCAAGAGCATGCGGGGGGCAGTCTGCAAGAGTCACCATGCTTCCAGCGCCAGCATAGTGTGCCCACAGCTCACCGGCTCTTTGGAATGTGGAAGGAAAATTGAGTACCCGGAGAAACCCATGTGGGCAACTGGAGAAGGTGCAAATTCCTTGCAGGGAGCAGTGGGAATTGAACTCAGGTTGGTAACCGGTGGCTTTGTAAAGCACTGTGCAAACCCCTATGCTACCATGCTGCCCATGTACGATCTCGGATAATGGGCTCGAGTCCCAGTCCTATTACTAGCGCAGCGGGTAGAGGCACTATTCCACAACACCAGAGACCCCAGGTTCAATCCTGACCTCTGGGGTTCTCTCTATGAAGTCTGCATGTTCTCTCCCTGGGACTGCATGGGATTGGGATTCCTCTGGGTGCTATGGTTTCCTCCCATGTCCTGACCACATGTGTGCTCCTAGTGTGTAGATGGGTGGATGAATCTGGCAGGGAGAGGAGTTGATAAGAATGGGAGGATTAATGCATGAACAACACACTCAAAATGCTGGAGAAACTCAGCGGGTTGGGCAGAATTTATGGAGAGGAATAAACAGTTAACATTTCATCAGGACTGGAAAGGAAGCGGGGGATGAGAAGCTGGGGGGAGGTGACGGGGTACATGCTGGTAGTTGATAGGTGAGACCTGGTGAGGAAGGAAGCTGGGTGGGTGAAGAGAGAAGCTGGGAGGTGACAGGTGGAAGAGGTAAAGGGCTGAAGAAGAAAGAATCTGAGAGCAGAGGATAATAGACCATGGAAGATGGGGAAGGGGGAGGGAAACCAGAGGGCATCTTCTAAAGAACACCTTCACTCCATCTGCCACAAAAAGCAGAACCTGCTGGTGGCCACTTCAAGTTCAATTTCCCATTCCCAATCTGACATGTCTGTCCGTTGTCTCCTCTGCTGCCATGATGAGGCCATATTCAGGTCGAAGGAGCAACACCTCATATTCCAGCTCTGTAGCCTCCAACTTGATGGCATGAACATTGATTTCTCCAACTTATGGTAATAAGTTGCCCCTTCACCTTCCCTCTTTTTCGATTTCCCGTTCTAATTCCCCTCTCACCCTTTCCCCCACTCTGGCACCTCTCCTTCTTCCCTTTCCTCCTTGATCCACTGTCCTCTCCTATCAAGTTCCTTCTTCTTCAGCCCTTTACCTCTTCCACCTATCACCTGCCAGCTTCGTTCCTTCCCCCTCACCAGATCTCACCTATTGCCTGCCAGCTTCGTTCCTTTCCCCTCACCAAATCTCACCTATCACCTGCCAGCTTCGTTCCTTCCCCCTCACCAGATCTCACCTATCACCTGCCAGCTTCGTTCCTTCCCCCTCACCAGATCTCACCTATTGCCTGCCAGCTTCTACTCTTTCCCCTCCCCCCATCACCACCTTATTCTGGCTCCTGCCCCCTTCCTTTCCAATCCTGATGGAGGACTTTGGCCTGAAATGTTGTTAATTCCCCTCAATGGATGCTGCCAGACCTGCTGAGTTCCTCTCAGAATTTTGTGTGTTTTGCCCAAGATTTCCAGCATCTGCAGAATATCTTCAAAGTTCAAAGTACATTTATTATCGGTGTGAATGCAGTGTACAACCCTGAGGTTCAGCTTCCCCACAGACAGTCATGCAGCAAAGAACTATAGAACCAATCCATTCAAAGAAAAACGTTAAACCCCCCTCCCCCCCATGCACAAACGGCAAGAAAAGAAACACGATCAAGCCACAGAATATAAACACAAAAGGCATATTTCAGTTCAGTTCAGCTCAGTTATTCATTATCTGCAGGCTCTCTCCCCGATTCAAAAATTGCCTAAAAAGTAGTAACAAAAAAATATCCAGAACTAGATCTAGAAACTGGAACGCATCATGAAAACTGAATTAGAGCCCAAATCTACAATCTGCATGGATTATACCTTGCTCCAGCCCCATCCGCTGACAGCATCGAGGGAGAGCGCGGACCTTCCCTTGGGAGCAGCGAGAGGGAGAGCCTGCTATACGCAGACATCTTCTCCAGCAGCGAGCGAGAGGCTGGTAGACGGCGCTGGACACTCGCTCACCTCCACACCTGCCTCGGTGTCCTCAGTCTCCCTTGATGCTTTAATCAGCAAGGTTGGCAAGAGATGGAGTCAATCATGGTCTCGCGCCTTATCTCCTGGTTTCCTGGCCTCTGCAGCGCACCCTTTGGTCACAACCTTGTGAAACATTCTCTGGGACAGCAAAGCGCTCAATCGGCCCAAAATCATACTGCAAGGATGTAGATTACAGGCTCCAACAGTAGCAGAGCCATATCTGAAATAAAAAGATGTAAAAACAGTGGAAGGATATTCTTCGTGACCTGTCTTGAGGATATCACCTTTGGTAACGTTGCTTGCTGGCACCATCTTCTTCTGGACTTGTGTTTAGGATTAATGCAGGAACCCTGTCCATGAGAGGCACAGACTGGACTGGCTCAATGTCCATGAGAGATTGATGGTCAGCACAGACTGTCCTGGCTGAATGTCCATGAGTGGTTGGTGGCTGGGTGAATGTACTGTTTCCGTACCGACTCTTTCTACGACTGTGACCCTTTGACCCTGACCAGCTTGAGGTATTTCCGATGTCATGGCAGCCTTGGCTTTACACTGACTTGGAGCTCTCCCACCACCCCCCACCCCCAAAAACCCCTGGAAAGGCGCTATGGACACACAACCTTTGCCGGTGTGAAGGGGAGAGGGTGGATGTGAACGGTGGTGGGGGTGAGGGGGCCCATTTCTCGCGTGTGATCAAGTCATCTTGCAGTCATTGGCCATCACCTTAACCCTTTCCAACCTCTGTCTACCCTCCCTCCACCCCCCCACCCCCTACTACCTTAAGGTACCACGACAATCAGGATGTCACCAGTAACTTCCTGGGTGCAATGTGGCTTATTTCCATTACCTTCCTGTCCATTGGATACGGCGATATGGTACCCAACACCTACTGTGGGAAGGGCGTGTGCCTGCTGACAGGGATCATGGTAAGTTGCCCTCTCTTCTACTTCACCGGGTGGCTGTGCGCTCAATAGTTGACACAGGGCTCCCCTGCAGCGTTCCTGGGGGCAGGCGGAACATCGCAAGAGCAATCATACCTTCAAGCCTGCTGTACCCTGCAGTGTGGGATCTGGAAGAGAAAACACGCAGTGCTCTGAAAGATCTTGATAGTGGTGATAAGTGGTATAAATCGAGTGGATAATCAGAAACCTTTTCCCAGGGTGGAAATGGATAATAGTCATAGTCATACTTTATTGATCCTGGGGAAATTGGTTTTCATTTCAGTTGCACCATAAATAATAAATAGTAATATAACCATAAATAGTAACATGTAAATTATGCCAGGAAATAAGTCCAGGACCAGCCTATTGGCTCAGGGTGTCTGACCCTTCAAGGGAGGAGTTTTAAAGTTTGATGGCCACAGGCAGGAATGACTTCCTATGACGCTCTGTGTTGCATCTCGGTGGAATGAGTCTCTGGCTGAATGTACTCCTGTGCCCACCCAGTACATTATGTAGTGGATGGGAGACATTGTCCAAGATGGCATGCAACTTGGACAGCATCCTCTTTTCAGACACCACCGTCAGAGAGTCCAGTTCCATCCCCACAACATCACTGGCCTCACGAATGAGTTTGTTGATTCTGTTGGTGTCTGCTACCCTCAGCCTGCTGCCCCAGCACACAACAGCAAACAGGATACCCTGTTTCTTGGGTCCCCAATAATAACAAAAGGCATAATTTAAAGATGATTGGAGGAAAGTATAGGTTGGGGGGGGGGAATGTCAGAGGTAGTTTTTTTTAAAGAGCACTGAGAGTAGTGGGTGTGTGGAACCTGCTGCCAGTGGTGGTGGTAGATGGACATCTGGGACATTTGAGGAACTCCGAGATGGGCATATGGGTGATAGGAAAATGGAGGGCTGTGTAGGAGGGCAGGGTAAGATTGATCTGAGAGTAGGTTAAACGACTGGCACGACAAGGGCCTGAACTGTGCGAATGGTACACCTCACCATGCGTGTGAGCGCCCCACCAAAGCAAATTACACGTTTAGCCCCGTGTGACGTGGCGGCATCTATGGAGAGGAATAAACAGTTGATATTTTGGTCCAACCTGCAGAGCTCCTCCAGCACTTTGCTGGTTTTGCTCAAGATTTCCAGCATCTGCAGGCTCCCTTGTGTTCTACGTCGCTGCTTGAGGTCGTGGTTGAGTGAGTCCCTGGATTTGTGAGGCAGTAGCTCTATCTCCTGTGTTACCATGCCCACTCCCCCCCC
Source organism: Mobula hypostoma (assembly GCF_963921235.1). Classification (NCBI taxonomy): domain Eukaryota; kingdom Metazoa; phylum Chordata; class Chondrichthyes; order Myliobatiformes; family Myliobatidae; genus Mobula; species Mobula hypostoma. The sequence continues at coordinate 243,950,036 of NC_086098.1, forward strand.
CCCACTCGGCCTTCAGTGAAACTGTAGTGATCTACGTTCTAACTAAACAGGTCAGGCAGCATCTATGCCCTGTCATCCCTATTGGGATATAGGCTGCCCACAGCATCTCACCAGGGTCCTCTGTCCTGGGCTAGTCTTTCAAGTTGTCCCCAAGAGTAGCTCATCCTCGAAGATCCTTCCTCTCTCCGGGGATGAGGTCTTTGGAGCTGCTGTTGGCGTTCCTGTAGCTCTGGGTTTTTATGGGATGGGGTTTCTCGCCCCATGCCCAACCGTCCACCGTTCGCAGCCAGGGTCGTGTCTGTCCAGGGTGGAGTTAGGTGTTTTGTATTTAATATTTGAGTAACATTGCAAATACATTGCTTGACCAAGCACTCTTTGTTGTCTGTACAATTCATCGCAGGCCACATGCAAAAACATACGACTGGCACACGTCACCATGCCACCACACCACGCGTGAGCGCCCCACCAAAGCAAAACGAAGTAGGCACGTTTAGCCCCTGACTCCCGTGCGACATGGTGGTATCTTTGGAGAGGAATAAACAGCTGATATTTTGGGCCAATCTGCAGAGTTCCTCCAGCACTTTGTGGGCTTTGCTTGAGATTTCCAGCATCCGCAGGCTCCCTAGTGTTCATAGCTAATTAAGGAATTACAAATCTAATCTTTAAAATGTTGGAGGAACTCAGCTGGTCTGGCAACATCTATGGTCAGAGGCTGAGATACATCCTAGGATGTGCTGGGACACACCATCAGTGATGCAACCTGGTGTCTTCAGCTGTTTCTGGTCTTTGAACATCAGACACCCTCACCCAGGCGACCCAGCCAGGGTTAATTAGACCCCGGCGTGTGTCCCAGCAGCACTGATCCATGGGTCAACCTCTTGATCCATAGCCATCTGGAGGCTCGTTCAGCAGCCTTTGTTAGCACAACACTTTACAGTACAGGCGACTCAGGTTCGATCCCTGCTGCTGCCTGGAAGGAGTTTGTACATTTTCCCTGTGACCATGTGGGTTTCCTCCGGGTGCTCCAGTTTCCTCCCATGGTCCAAAGACGTTCCGGTTGGTAGGCTAGTTGGTAGGTAAATTGTCCCGTAAGTGGGCTAGGGTTAAATCGGGGACTGCTGGGTGGCATGTCTCAAAGGGCCAGAAGGGCCTATTCCGCACTGTATCTCAATAATAAACAAATAAATAATAATGCCATGGAAAGAGTAGGTTCTGCAGAGCGAGCGGCAAACAAAACCCCTACAGCCCACCATTATAGACTCACGACATGCCTTCCACCCCTGCCTCTGACACTGATCTACCGGCTCCTGGTATCTGGGCGTTTTACGCTCAAACGCCTCCTCAATCCGGTCTTCCCAAGGCACTGTCAGCTCTACCATGACCACCTGCTTTGAGGTTTCTGACAGAATGACCATGTCAGGCCTCAGTGAATAAAACAGTCGATGTTTCAGGTCATCAGGATTGGAAAGGAAAGGAGCAGAAGCCAGGGTAAAGGTGGTCATTTGAGTTACTGGAGCCTTCCTGTCAGATCAAACCAGTCTGGCCATTCTCCTCTGACCTCCCTCATTAACAAGGAGTTTTCACCCACAGAGCTGTTGCCCACCGGATTTTTTTCTGTTTTGTCACACCATTCTCTGTAAATCCCAGAGAGATTCCAGGAGATCAGCAGTTTCTGAATACACAATCCAAACCACCTGACACCAACAATCATTCCACGATCAAAGTCACTTAGATCACATTTCTTCCCCATTCTGAAGTTTGGTCTGAACAACAGCTGAACCTCTTGACCATGTCTGCATGCTTTTGTGCTTTGAGTTGCTGCCACATGAGTGGGTGATTAGATATTTATATTAACGAGCAGGTGTACCTAATAAAATGGCCATTAAGTGTTGATATGGTACGTTGTGATTAATAGTTTATTTTGTGTCATGCACTATACTGTTGTCTCAAAACAACAAATTTCAAGACCTGTGTCAGTGATAGTAAAGCTGATTCTGAATCTGAGTCACTGGGAGCAGGAGAGGAACCTTTGAATTCCTTCTCATTTGTCCTTGGGAAATGGATCTGACTAGAGTCCCACACATAAAAACAGACGCTTCAGGCCAAAGTATCCAAATTGACTGTGTTGCCCAGTGAGCTGCTTCCATTTGACCCCTAGGCCTATAAACCACCTCCTGTTCATCTGATGGCTTTTAAATCTCGGGGCGGGTCTCAGTCCTCTCAACCTCTCCTACCCATGGATGGATTTTAGCGGATAGCGTAACGCTTTACAGTGCCTGCTGTAAGGTCAGAGGTCAATTCTCACTGCTGTCAGTAAGGAGTTTGTATATTCTCCCTGTGACCGTGTAGGTTTCCTCTGGGTGCTACGGTTTCCTCCCACCTTCCCAAGACTTGCGAGTCTGGGTTAGTGAGTGTGCTATGTTGGCACTGGAAGCATGACAACACTTGCAGACTGCCCCCAGAACATCCTTGGACTGTGCTGGTCGTTGACGCATTTTGCTGTATATTTTGATGTCTTGTTATTCCTCTCCGTGCCTTGAAACACAACAGAATCAATAAACAGGTTCAGGGCCCTGATGGTTGATGGGTGTTAACTGTTCCTGAACTTGGAGGTGTGGCTCCTGTACCTCCTGCCTGATGGTAGCAGTGAGAAGAGGGCATGGCCTAGGTGGTGGGGGTCCTTGATGATGGATGCAGCTTCCAATGAACTACACACCTGCGTTTCTCTATTCCATTACACTCCCTACTATTCACTAAGTCCCAAGCCTGGCTTGATCTCCCAAAATGTAATACCTCACATTGACCTGGGTTGGAAGCAAGTTGCCTGTCCTCAGCCCACATACCCAACCGATCAAGATCTCACTGTCATATTTCATGACCCCTGCTATACGTCATCCATTCGAGCATGAGGATTGTGGGATCCCTCCCGCACACGTAATGAAGGTACCTCCACTGTCTGGTTAGGTCAGATGTTCCAATATCCCAGTATACCAGCCGCCAATACATTTCAGAATCAGATATACCAGATGGAATTCAGAGATGACTATACCTCCAGAATAGTAAGAAACAGGAGCTAGCCATCTGGCCCTTCGAGTCTGCTCTGCCATTGAATAAAATCACGGCTGATCTGACCTTGGACTCGGCCTCACCTACCTGCCTTTTCTCCATAACCCTCAATTCTCCTGCTATGCAAAAAATCTATCTAACTGTGTCTTAAATATATTTAACAAGGTGGACTCCACTGCTTCCCCCGGGCAGAGAATTCCACAGCTTCACTGCTCTCCGGGAAAAGCAGTTTCTCTTCATCTCCGTCCGAAATCTATTCCCCTGAATCTTGAGGCTCTCTCCTCTGGTCTCAATTACCAATGGAAGCAAATTTCCTGCCTCTAGATTACCTAATCCTTTCATAATTTTGTGTGTTTCTCTATGATCGCCTCTCGTTCTTCTGAAATCCAGTGAGTATAGTACAAGGCAACTCAGTCTCTCCTCACGGGCCAACCCCCCTCATCTCCAGAATTATCCTGGTGACCCGCCTCTGCACTCCCTCCAAAGCCAGTATATCTCTCTCCAAGTAAAGACACCAGAAATGTATGCAGTACTCTAGGTATGACCTTACCAATACCCTGTACGGTTGCACCTCCTTGCTCTTAAAGTTAGTATTGCAGCATTTGAACAAGCGCCTGGAAGGGGATAGAGGGATGCGAAACGGACACAGGCCATTAGGACTAGTTTACTAGAACTAGGGGACAGAGACTGAAGATTTGGGGGAGTAAATTTAGGATGGAGGTGAGGAGGGACTACTTTTCCCAGAGAGTGGTAAATCTGTGAAATTCTCTGCCCAATGAAGCAGTGGAGGCTACCTCAGTAAATATATTTAAAACAAGGTTGGATAGATTTTTGCATAGTAGGGGAATTAAGGGTTATGGGGGAAAAGGCAGGTAGGTGGAGATGAGCCCCATGGTCAGATCAGCCATGATCTTATTGAATGACAGAGTGGGTTCGATGGGCCAGATAGCCGACTCTTGCTCCGATTTCTTATGTTATGTCCTTATGACTAGCAAGATGAACAGGCCTAAGGGCTTGTTTGTGTGGTCCCAGGCAGAGACGGGCTGGTCTGGAGGGCAGACGCTGTCTGTCAAGCACCACGCAGACCTGTCACAGAGCACAGACTGTCGGTTAGAGCAGGGAATCCCCTTTCCTGTCAAGGGTCCCGGTCCAGATATAGCCTGGGGTAGACGGTGGAATGCACTGAGTGACCAGTTAATGTTACAGAGATAAATTTACACAGACACACCCACACAGTCCCACAGGGAGAGGCTGGGCTCATTTCTAAATGTGGCTGTTGGGACGCTAAGGTTTGTCTGTTGTCGGGGCAGTCAGTCCCTGCGTCCTCTCTTCCCGTCCTCCTCCCTCTCCTGAGCTCTCAGAAACCAGAGAGCACCAGCTGTCTCTGCAATCATCTCTGGAGTTCCCGTGTGCGACGTGATAATACTTCCCCGCCTTGAGAAACCATCCCCATGTGCAGAATTCCACCAGCTCCCTTCCCTGTAGGCGAGTGCGGCCCAGGTCACTAGGCTGTGCGGGAGGCACTTGGTCAAGCAGCCCCTTTGGCTCATCTGCTCCGTGCTGATAGGAGGAAAACACAGCACCCAGAGGCATTCCACGTGGTCATGGGAATAACATCCAAGCTCCTTACAACGGGAATTGAACCCCAGCCTTCTGATCATCCAGTCGCTGACACTGTAAGTCACTATGCCAATGGCTACATTACCACACAGGTCAGGCAGAATCTGTGGGAAGGAGATCCCTTAAGACAGGCTCCACAGCCAGAAGCATCCCCTCAGTTTCCCTCCCGCACCGATGCTAAGCATTTCCGTCAGATGGTAAAGCATCTTGCCAAATTAGGCCATTCACCACATTGCGTCTGCTCCACCATTCCATCATTTATTTTCCCTCTCAATTCTTTTTTCCTGATTCATTTTCCCTTCTCCCTGTAACCTTTGACATCCATGCCAATCCAGAACCTATCAACCTCTGCTTTAAATATACCCAATGACTCGGCCTCCACAGCTGTCTGTGGCAATGAATTCCACAGATTCACCACCCCTTGGCTAAAGAAATTCCTCCTCATCTCTGTTCTAAAGGGACGTCCCTCTACTCTGAGGCCGTGCCCTCAGGTCCTAGACACTCCCACTACTGGAAACATCCACTCTTATGTCCACTCTGTTGGGGCCTTTCAATATTTGGCAGGTTTCAATGAGATTCCCCGTCATTGTTCAAAACTCCTGCGAGTTCCTCAAATGCTCCTCATACATTAACCCTTTCATTCCTGGATCATTCTTGTGAAACTCCTCTGGACCCTCACCAATGCCAGCACATCCTTTCTTAAATAAGGAGCCCAAAACTGCTCACGAGTGGAGTCTGACCAATGCCTTATAAAGCCTCAACATTGCACCCTTGTTTTTATATCTAGTCCTCTTGAAATGAACCATGGTTCTCACAGTGTGATACAGCACGGGGCACATGAAACTCAGAATCAGATTTATTGTCACCATCTTGTACGACGTGTTCCTCTTTCCCTTGATGTATGTATAGAATGCCTTGGGATTCACCTTAATCCTACTTGCCGAGAGCTTTCCACAGTTCCTCTTGGCTTTCCAAATTCCCTTCTCTAGTTCTTTTCTAGCTACTTTATACTTCTCATGGATCTCCACCCACGCCACCCCCCACCCTGGTACTCCTTCTCTGCTTCCTGCCCCACACCCCTGTGGCGGCGCTCCACCCTCAACGGTGAATGGAAGAAAGTGGCCTGTTAATGAGCGAGGCCAGAGGAGAATGGCCAGAGTGGTTCAAGCTGACAGAAAAGCAGCACTATCTCAACCAGTCACTACAGTGGTGTACAGAAGAGCACCTCTGAATGCACAACATGTTGAACCATGAAGTGGATGGGCTACAGCAGCAGAAGACCACGAACATACACTCAGTGGCCACTTTATTAGGTACTGAGTGTATACATCCTTGACGGCGGTAGACTGGTACTGGTGATGCAGCGGGCATTTCTAACTGCCCGTTGTAGATCCCTCTTGCCTGCCACAGTACAGTTTCCATACCACTCAGTACAACACTCTATGACCATTGAAGAAGTGAAAGGCACGATGTAAAGGAAGCTGATTTTCTTCAATAACAAAGTACTAACATTTCTTGTTGTAAAAGAAGATATGTGGAGGACGTGGACCATTCCAATTCCATCTACGCAGGCTACAATTTATTCATCTTCACGTAGTGAGTGCTGTAGGACACGCTCCTGTCCCTGAGGAGATACAACTAGCTGCCTCAAATAAATTGAATTCACAAGGAAGTCAGCACAACATCAAATCAGTTTCTCTATTTAACAGCAGCCGGGAGTAGGGGAGCAGGTTTGGGCCCCTTATCTTAGATGTGCTGGCATTAGAGATGGCCCAGAAGAGATTTATGACAAGGATCCTCAGAATGAAAGGGTTAATGTATGATGGACATTTGATAGCTGTGGGACTGTACTCATTGGAGCTTAGAGGAATGGGTTGGCGGGGGGGGGGGGGGAGAAATCTCGCTGAAAGCAATTGAATACTGTAAGGCCTAGACAGTGTGGATGTGGACAGGATGTTTCCTATAGTGGTGTGTAGGACCAGAGGGCACAACCGCAGAATGGAGGGACATCCCTTTCGAACAGAGATGAGGAGGAATTTGTTTAGCTAGAGGGTGGTGAATCTGTGGAATTCATTGCCAGGAGTGGCTGTATTGGCCAAGTTATTGAATATATTTATGGAGGTTGATAGTTTATTAATTAGGTAAGGGTGTCAAAGGTTACAGGGAGAAGTCCGAGAAATGGGGTTGAGAGGATAATAAATGATAGAAAGGTGGAGCAGACAAGATGGGCCGAGTGGCCTAATTCTGCTCCTATGTCTTATGCTCTTAGAAAGTCTCCTCAGAATAGTGATGTAAAAAACAAAAAAAAAATTATTCTGCTGCTTGCCTGAAGGAGTCAACGATTTTGGTGTGGCCAGCAGCGGCAACCCTTTTGACAGCAAGTGTACAAATTGGTGATAATCTTCTATAAAATATTCTCTCCTGTCCCATGGTAATTTTGAGCAGTGATTAATGAATTAGTACCAATAATTATGGACATTTTTAATGAAAAAGGGATGAGTCCTGTTGCTTATTTATGTGTGTTCATTGTTTGACTGTTAATATAACAGAGACAGATTGAAATTAATGTGTATTTTAGAAAAACTGTTCAAAAATTAATCTTAGTCTTTTAGAAAGACAATTGGAAAATAAACACAAGAGGTTCTCCAGATGCTGGAAATCTTGAGTAACACACACAAAATGCGGGAGGAACTCATCAGATCAGGCAGCATATTGGAGGGGAATAAACAGTCGATGTTTCAGGCCAAGACCCTTCATCAGGACTGAAAGGAAAGAGGCAGAAGCCAGAATAAGAAGGTGGGACAAGCTGGCAGGTGATAGGTGGGACCAGGTGAGGGGGAAAAGGTCACTTTTTCCATTCCCCATTCTGGTTACCCTCTCACAACTTCTCATCTCCTCAACTGCCTAATCATTTCCCTCCGACACCCCTCCACCTTCCCTTTCTTCCATGGTCCACTGTCCTCACAGGGCAAAGAATTTCCACAGACAAAATGCTGAGGGAACTCAGCAGGTCAGGCAGCAGGTACGGAGGGGAATAAACAGTTGACTGACGTGAAAAATTGTTGCATTGTGGTAGCAGTACAGTGCACGACATAAAACTTTAACTTGGAAAAATAATAAATTGTGCAAAAGAGGATTAGTGAGGTAATGTTTGTGGGTCCCTGGGCCGTTCAGAAATGTGATGCTGGAGGGGAAGAAGCTGTTCCAAAGTTAAGTGTGAGCCTTCAGCTTCTGCAACATCTCCTTGATGGTAGAGATAAGAAGAGAGCATATACTGGGTGGTGAGAGTCCCTAGTGATGGGTGTCACCTTCTTATAGACAATAGGTGCAGGAGTAGGCCATTCGACCCTTCGAGCCAGCACCGCCATTCACTGTGATCATGGCTGATCATCCACAATCAGTATCCAGTTCCTGCCTTATCCCCATAACCTTTGATTCCGCTATCTTTAAGGGCTCTATCCATCTCTTTCTTGAAAACATCCGGAGACTTGGCCTCCATTGCCCTCTGGGGCAGAACATTCCACATATCCACCACTCTCTGGGTGAAAAAGTTTTTCCTCAACTCCTTTCTAAATGGCCTACCCCTTATTCTTAAACTGTGGCCTCTGGTTCTGGACTCACCCATCAGCGGGAACATGCTTCCAGCCTCCAGCGTGTCCAATCCCTTAATAATCTTAAATGTTTCAATCAGATCCCCTCTCATAGAACCATAGAACATTACAGCACAGAAACAGGCCTTTTGGCCCTTCTTGGCTGTGCTGAACCATTTTTCTGCCTAGTCCCACTAATCTGCACCTGGACCATATCCCTCCATACACCTCTCATCCATGTACCTGTCCAAGTTTTTCTTAAATGTTAGAAGTGAGCCCACATTTACCACCTCATCTGGCAGCTCATTCCACACTCCCACCACCCTCTGTGTGAAGAAGCCCCCCCCCCCAATGTTCCCTTTAAACTTTTTCTCCTTCACCCGTAACCCATGTCCTCTGGTTTTTTTCTCCCGTAGCCTCAGTGGAAAAAGCCTGCTTGCATTCACTCTATCTATACCCATCGTAATTTTGACTGTGGAGGGGTTGGGTGAGGAGGATGACTGGATGAACAGTAGATCCCCCCTGCCCCACCCCCAGAGGGCAGGAAGAAACGGGGTGGGTGTAAGAGGTTCCAGTTCCCGCCGTTAATCTGGGACCCACCCTCAAACTTTCTCTAGAGCCGAGTTCCACTCACCCCAAGGCCAGCGGCAAATCCTTCTAAATTCCAGTGTATACAAGCTCAGTCGCTCCAATCTTTCAACATATGATGGTCCCGCCATCCCGGGAATTAACCCAGTGAACCTACGCTGCACTCTTGAAGATATCCTCAATGGTGCGGAAAGTTGTGCTTGTGATGGAGCTGGCTGACCTCTACAACCCTCTGCAGCTTCTTGCGACCCTGAGCATTGGAGCTCCACATCAGGCTGTGATGCAACCGGTCAGAATGCTCCCCATCTTACACATGTAGAAATTTTTAAGGGTCCTTGTTGACGCACCTCCTCAAACTCTGGATGACACGGAGCCACCGGTGTGTGTTCCGCAGTGTAGATTTCCCGCTCATGTTTCAATCTCCCCCCACGTCCCCCAGCACGTGGTGGGTAGGTTAATTTGCTGCTGTGAATTGCAGATTGTGTGGGTGTGCGGATGAGTGGCAGGATCCAAGGGGATTTGTTGGAAACATGGGGAGAGAAATGGGATTGGCAAAGAGCTAGTGTGAATGAGTGGTTGCCGGCTAAAAAAAGATTTCCTTAGTTTGCCATGTACATTAAAACATACAGAGAAATGCTTCATCTGTGTCAGCGACCATCACAGTCAAGGACGTGCTGGGGGCAGCCCACAAGTGTCGCCATGTTTCCAACATGAGTATGGCATGCCTACAACACACTAACCCTAACCTGTACACCTTTGGAATGTGGGAGGAAAACCAAGGTCACGAGGAAAACTTAAAACTCTTTACAGGCAGGGGCAGGAACCCGGATCACTGGCACTGAAGCTATGCGCTAACTGCTCTACGCTACCGTGACCACTTTCCATCCTATGTGGCTCTGTGACACTTCCTGCTGCCTCGGTTGTGCTTAGCTCGAGCCGACTGGCTTTCTGATGGGAGACCTGATCTGTTCCCAGCCAGTTGCTTCTCAAGTAAATTGAATTCACGCTGAGATCTGCAAAACGACCCCACTGGGAGTTCAGTGAAGAGCACCTCATCAGAAATCAATCATCTGCTGCTTGGACACAAAGATTCAGGCAGTTTAATTTGAGTATATGCAGCAAGATGAGCTGAATTTTAGAACATAGAACACTACAGCACTTCCGCAGGGGAAGAACAACAACGAGGTTAAATGTTTTTACCGAATTGTGGAACACGCTGGGCAACTTACAGTGTGGGGGTGACAAACTGAGCCTGCCATGACAAAAAACATGCACAATCGAAACTTCGTGCTCAAAAGAGAATGCATCCCACACGTAGAAGGTCCAAACAATTCATTCTCACACTCACCGCATCCCTGCAATCGATCTGATATGGTACCTGGCCCACAATGTTGTGCCAAGTTCTAACCTACTCTGAGGTTAATGTAACCCTTCCTTCCTACGTGGCCCTCTACTTTTCTATCATCCGTGTGCCTCAGAGTCTCTTAAATGTCCCTAACGGATCTGCCTTTGCCACTACCCCTGGCAGTACGTTCCACGCAGTCACCACTCTCTGTGTGAAAAAACTTACCTCTGACATCCCTCCATATACTTTCCTCCAAATCACCTTAAAAATTTGCATCGGTTATTTTGCATTTCAATTTAAATTATAATTTTAATTTTGCACCAGACCAGCACTGAGTGGAGGGTATGTGGAACGCAACTCGATGGAGTTGGTTTGATCTCCAGATGTGTTGATTTCAAAGTCAGCCCGGGGTACCACCGGGGAGCTCAGTGACCAAAAGAAGCTTCTAAAGAGGTGCAGGAGCCAGCTGTTTTCTCTTTCACTAGCAATGCACACAGAATGCTGAAGGAACTCAGCAGGTCAGGTGAGACACAGACTGGAGGACCAATACCTTGTATTCTGTCTGGGTAATCACCAACCTGAATGGAATGAATATAGATTTCTCCAACTTCCCATAACCATTCCCCTCTGTTTTTGTCCCATGCTCTTTTTGTTTTGTTTTGTTTTATCCCATTCTGGTGGCCCTCTTGCCTCTTCTCTTGGTGTCTCCCAACCTGCTAAGATCCTCCAGTATGTGGATTTCCAGCATTTTTTGCGGGATCTCTTGTTTGCGCCTTCTTTACTCCTCCCCTGTGGCCATCACCTCCCTCTGGTCCTTCTCCTTTCCTTTCTCCCATGGTCCATTCTCCTTTCCCATTAGATTCCTTTTTCTTCATAGTGCAAGAGATTCTGCAGAAGCCAGAAATCTTGAGAAACACACACACACACACACATACACACACACACACACACACACACACACACACACACACACACACACACGCAGAGTGGTGAAGGAACTCAGCAGGTCAGGAGGGGAATCAATAGTAGACATTTTGGGCCAAGGCCCTTCAGGGCTCCTTCTTCAGCTCTTTATCTCTCCCAACTATCACCTCCCAGTTTCTCACAACATACCCCCTCTCTCACTCACCAACCTTCCCCCTCACTGGGTCTCACCCATCACCCGCTAGCTTGTACTCCTCCGATACATCTCACCCTCTTATTCTGGCTTTCCCCCTTTCTTTCCAGTGTTGATGAAGGGCCGCGGCCTGAAACATCAGTTATTTATTCCCCTCCATAGATGCTGCGTGACCTCCTGAGTTCCTCCAGCATTTTTGGTGTGTGTGTTGCTCTGGATTTTCAGCATCTCCTCTCTGTCTCTGTGTGTGTCTCTCTCTCTCCCTCCTTCCATCCCTCTCTCTCCCTCTCTCCTTCCCTCCCTCTCTCCTTCCCTCCCTCTCTCTCTCTCCTTCCTCTCTCTCCTTCCCTCCCTCTCTCTCCTTCCCTCCCTCTATCCTTCGCTCCCTCTCTTTCTCTCTCTCCCTCCCCTCTCTCCCTCCCCCCTCTCTCCCTCCCTTTCTCCCTCCCTCTCTCTCTCTCCCTCTCCCTCCCTCCCTCCCTCCCTCGGTTGGTTTATGACCCAGCTGTCACTCAACAAGGGAGGGGGGTAAGACTTGTTTCTGTCCTTCCTATTGGGATTCTGATCCCTAAACTCTTCCCTGTATAAAGCGTCGGCAATGATTTGTCACCCATTCCCGGTTTTTCCAAGTATAAACACACTAATACTCACACAGAGAAGAGCATACCAACATGCCACACTGCAGTGGACAGGAGGGATCAACAACGGGTAGTTAAAACTGCCCAACACATCACTGACACCAGCCTACCCACCCATCAAGGACATATATACAGAAAGGTGTCACAAAAAGGCCAGCAATATCATGGAGTATGCCACCCACCCAGTCTGTCCCACTCCCATCAGGGGCTACGCAGACTCTAAGCTAGGACCACTAGACTCAAAAACGGTTACTTTCCCCAAGCCGTCAGGCTGATCAATACCTCCCCCCATTAACCCACCTAGTGACACTTTATGTACGTGTATTTGACAGTTACTTCTACCCTCTCTCTGAAAGTTGGTTTTATATTTATACTTATTGTGGTCTTTTTTGTGTTTTTAGTTGTATATTTCATGCGTACTGTGTTGTTTTATGTTGCACCAGATCCGGACTACCAATCATTTTGTTCTCTTGTACACTCCGGTATTGAAGAATAACAAAAAGTAATCTTGAATCTTGAAGTACTGTACATTCCAAACTGAGTTACAGCGAATACAGCAGCAACTGCGTGCCTAATAATGTAATAATAGATTTGGAAATCAGCACGCTCCATCCCCTCTCCTGTCTCCCTCCCTCCTACTTCTCACCCTGTCTCCTCCCCTCTCCTCCTTGTGCAGGGAAGTTAACTCTTATATTACATAGAATAGTACAGCACATTACAGGCCCTTCGGCCCACAATGTTGTGCCAACCCTCAAACCCTGCCTCCCATATAAGCCCCCACCTTAAATTCCGCCATATACCTGTCTAGTAGTCTCTTAAACTTCACTAGTGTATCTGCCTCTGCCACTGACTCAGGCAGTGCATTCCATGCACCAACCACTCTCTGAGTAAAAAACCTTCCTCTAATATCCCCCTTGAACTTCCCACCACTTACCTTAAAGCCATGTCCTCTTGTATTGAGCAGTGCTGCCCTGGGGAAGAGGCGCTGGCTATCCACTCTATCTATTCCTCTTATTATCTTGTACACCTCTATCATGTCTCCTCTCATCCTCCTTCTCTCCAAAGAGTAAAGCCCTAGCTCCCTTAATCTCTGATCATAATGCATACTCTCTAAACCAGGCAGCATCCTGGTAAATCTCCTCTGTACCCTTTCCAATGCTTCCACATCCTTCCTATAGTGAGGCGACCAGAAATGGACACAGTACTCCAAGTGTGGCCTAACCAGAGTTTTATAGAGCTGCATCATTACATCGCGACTCTTAAACTCTATCCCGCGACTTATGAAAGCTAACACCCCCTAATTATATTCAACACTATCTTGGAATAAGATGGCAGCTCCCTGGTAGGAAGACTTCCTGAGGCATTTGATCAGAAGATAATTAGATCAGATGGGGCAACAAGCATGTCCTCGGCCCATCACAAAAGTGCAATGTTGAAGAATTTCCTTAGGAGATTCGGCATGACATCTAAATTTTTGACAGACTTCTCTAGAAGTTGTGTGGTGGAGAATATGTTGACTGGCTGCATCACACCCAATGCCCTTGAATGGATAATCCTTCGAAAAGTAGTGGATAGAGCCCAGTCCATCACGAGTGAAGCCCTACCCACCATTGAGCACATCTACATGGAGCATTGTCACAGGAAAGCAGCATCCATCATCAGGGACCCCCACCACCCGGGTCATGCTGTCATCTCACTGGTGCCATCAGTAAGAAGGTACAGGAGCATCAGGATCCACACCACCAGGTTCAAGAACCCCTCAACCATTAGGCTCTTGAACCAAAAAGAATAGCTTCACTCAATTTCACTTGCCCCTTCACTGAAATGTTCCCACAGCCAATGGACTCACTTTCAAGGACTCTTCATCTCATTTTCTTGACATTTATTGATTATTTATTATTATTATTACTTTTTGGTTTCTTCCTTTTTGTATTTGGAGTTTGTTGTCTTTTGCAGATTGGTTGAACACCCAAGTTGTTGCAGTCTTTCATTGATTCTGTAATGGATTTACAGAGTATGCTCACAGAAAAATGAATCTCAGTGTTGTATCAGGTGACATATACATAATTTTACTTTGAATTTTGAAGGAGCTATAGACGGAGGCGGCCTGCCCAAACTCGAGTCTGTGAAGGAATGGCACAAACCGGCACTCAATCAGACCAGAGAACACAAAGGTTGGGGGTGTTGTAGATAGTGTGGAGGGCTGTCAGGGGTTACAGCGGGACATTGATAGGATGCAAAACTGGGCTGAGAAGTGGCAGATGGAGTTCAACCCAGATAAGTGTGAGGTAGTTCATTTTGGTAGATCAAATATGATGGCAGAATATAGTATTAATGGTAAGACTCTTGGCAGTGTGGAGGATCAGAGGGATCTTGGGGTCCAAGTCCATAGGACACTCAAAGCTGCTGCGCAGGTTGACTCTGTGGTTAAGAAGGCATACGGTGCATTGGCCTTCATCAACCCTGGGATTGCGTTCAAGAGCCGAGAGGTAATGTTGCAGCTATATAGGACCCTGGTCAGTCCCCACTTGCTCAGTTCTGGTTGCCTCACTACAGGAAGGATGTGGAAACCATAGAAAGGGTGCAGAGGAGATTTACAAGGACGTTGCCTGGATTGGGGAGCATGCCTTATGAGAACAGGTTGAGTGAACTTGGACTTTTTTCCTTGGAGTGACAGAGGATGAGAGGTGACCTGATAGAGGTGTACAAGATGATGAGAGGCATTGATTGTGTGGATAGTCAGAGGCTTTTTCCCGGGGCTGAGATAACTAACACGAGAGGGCACAGGGTGCTTGGAAGAAGGTACAGAGGAGATGTCAGAGGTAAGTTTTTAACGCAGAGACTGGTGAGTGCATGGAATGGGCTGCTGGTGACAGTGGTGAAGGCGGATACAATAGGATCTTTTAAGAGACTCCTGGATAGGTACATGGAGCTTAGAAAAATAGAGGGCTATGGGTAACCCTAGGTAATTTCTAAAGTAAGTACTGTGGCATGCAGAAGTTTGAGCACCCCGGTCAAAATTTCTGTTAATGTGAATAGCTAAGTGAGTAAAAGATGACCTGATTTCCAAAAGGCATAAAGTTAAAGATGACACATTTCTTTAATGTTTTAAATAAGATTACTTTTTTATTTCCATCTTTTACAGTTTCAAAATAACAAAAAAGGAAAAGGGCCCAAAGCAAAAGTTTGGGCACCCTGCATGGTCAGTACTTAGTAACACCCCCATTGGCAAGTATCACAGCTTGTAAACGCTCTCAGGAGTCTTTCAATTCTTGTTTGGGGGATTTTCACTCATTCTTCCTTGCAAAAGGCTTCTAGTTCTGTGAGATTCTTGGGCCGTCTTGCATGCACTGCTCTTCTGAGGTCTATCCACAGATTCTCGATGATGTTTAGGTCGGGGGACTGTGAGGGACATGGGAAAACCTTCAGCTTGTGCCTCTTGAGGTAGTCCATTGTGGATTTTGAGGTATGTTTAGGATCATTATCCTGTTGTAGAAGCCATCCTCTTTTCATCGTCAGCTTTTTTACAGATGGTGTGATGTTTGCTTCCAGAATTTGCTGGTATTTAATTGAATTCATTCTTCCCTCTACCAGTGAAATGTTCCCCGTGCCACTGGCTGCAACACAAGCCCAAAGCGTGATCGATCCACCCCCGTGCTTAACAGTTGGAGAGGTGTTCTTTTCATGAAATTCTGCACCCTTTTTTCTCCAAACATACCTTTGCTCACTGCGGCCAAAAAGTTCTATTTTAACTTCATCAGTCCACAGGACTTGTTTCCAAAATGCATCAGGCTTGTTTAGATGTTCCTTTGCAAACTTCTGATGCTAAATTTTGTGGTGAGGATGAAAGGTTTTCTTCTGATGACATTTCCATGAAGGTCATATTTGTGCAGGTGTTGCTGCACAGTAGAACAGTGCACAACCACTCCAGAGTCTGCTAAATCTTCCTGAAGGTCTTTTGCAGTCAAACGGGGGTTTTGATTTGCCTTTCTAGCAATCCTACGAGCAGTTCTCTCAGAAAGTTTTCTTGGTCTTCCAGACCTCAACTTAACCTCCACCGTTCCTGTTAACTGCCATTTCTTAATTACATTACGAACTGAGGAAACAGCTACCTGAAAATGCTTTGCTACCTTCTTAGAGCCTTCTCCTGCTTTGTGGGCATCATTTATTTTAATTTTCAGAGTGCTAGGCAGCTGCTTAGAGGAGCCCATGGCTGCTGATTGTTGGGACAATGTTTGAGGAGTCAGGTATGCTTTGAAATATGCATCACCTGGCCTTTCCTAACAATGATTGTGAACAAGCTATAGCCCTAACAAGCTAATTAAGGTCTGAGACCTTGGTAAAAGTTATCTGAGGCTCAAATCTCTTGGGGTGCCCAAACTCTTGCATGGTGCTCCTTTCCTTTTTCTCCCCCCTAAAATTGTACAAAACAAAAATAGTACACTAATCTTGCTTAAAATGTTGAAAAGAATGTTTCATCTTTAACTTTATGACTTTTGGAGATCAGTTCATCTTCTACTCACTTAAGCATTCACAGTAACAGAAATTTTGACCAGGGGTGCCCAAACTTTTGCATACCACTGTCCATGTTCAGTACAGCATTGTGGGCCGAAGGGCCTGTAATGTGCTGTAGGTTTTCTATGTTTCTAGAACAGTAGAGAGTGCAGGAGGCTGCAGGAGCAACAGGTTATGGAGAAGGGTTGGTCTTGAAGGATGAGTTAACAAGGAGAATAACCCAAGACATTGTTAGCTTTTGAGCCAGTGATAGGTGAGGCGTGTAAGTATTGCTGGGGTATGAGCTAGGCAGTGGGTCTGCCTTGCAGCCGTGGAGGTGGAGTTATGGAGAGTTGGAATATCAGAGGCTGGATGGATAATTCCCAGTCCATTGGAGAGGATTCAGAGTAGAGTACGCTGCCTGGAATGAAGAGCATGTCTTATCAAAGTCATTGTCAAAGTCAAAGTAAAATTTATTTCTAAAGTACGTATATATTACCATATTCTACCTTGAGATTCATTTTCTTATGGGCATTACATAAAAAATAAAGAAATACAATAGAATTTATGAAAAGCTATACTCAGATTTATGAAAAGCTGTGCTCAGTGGTGGGGAGGGATTTGCCTGTGATGGACTTGGAATGTCCACCACTTTTTGTAGACTTTTCTGTTCCAGGTTATTGATGTTTCCATACTAGACTGTCAGGATACTCTCCACCATGCATCTATAGAACTTTCTCAAAGCTTTTGGTGACGTGCAGAATCTACACAAACTTCTAAAAAAGCAAAGGTGCTCTTGTGCTTCATTTGTGATGGAATTTATATGCGGGTCCCAGGGCTGATCCTCTGAAGAATTACAAAGCCTTGTGATGGGGCAAGTGAGTGAGCCGGGGCTCTTCTCTTTGGAGCAAAGGAAGACGAGGGGTGATGAAGGAGGTGTATAAGTTGAGAAGAAGCATAGACCTGGTGGACAGCCAGAAACTTTTTCTCAGACTGGAAATGGCTAATCTGATGGGGCATAATGTTAAGGCGATTGGAAGAATGTACATAGTGGGGAGATATCAGAAGTAACTTTTTACACAGTGGTGGGTATGTGGAACGCATTTCCAGGGGTGGGGATAGAGGCAGCTACACGATGAACATTTAAGAGAGTCCTGGATCAGAGAAAAATGGTGTGTTTTGTGGGAGGGAAGGATTAGATTGATCTTGGAAGAAGTTAAAAGGTCAGCACAATATTGTGGACATTGTCCTACACTGTGCTGTGCTGTTCTATGTGGCACCAGCCAGTAGATCATTAGAGAAGCAGGTCATCCATGCCTATCAAGATGTCCACTTAGGCTCATCCAATTTGCCTGCATTTGGCCCACGTTCCTCTCAAATGTGATAAAGAAATGTTCACAGCCCCACAAATCAAGGCAGATGGTGTATGAGCAGCAATTTGTCTTCATTGTACGTTTAATGTTTCCTTTCTTGCTGCTATTTCCCAGATTGCCCATTGCCACAAATCCAATTAGATCTCCACGTCGGAACGCTAGATGTGAAACAGGGTTGGTCTGGCAAATTAATATCCCTGGTGGAAATGGGTATTAATGAAAAGGGGGACTGCAGATGTTCCACCCACTCGAACATTTCAGACGGCTTTCTCATCTCAAGTGCGTTGCTCCGCAGAATCCTAGTGCGCAGTCACTCACTCATCCAGTGAAGTCCCCCCTCTAAACCCCTCCAGTTGAAGAGCTTTGCATCATTTTTGGTTCCGTGATGGGACCATGATCCTTAAGCCCTTCCCCTATTTAAAGTGTCAAAAAATGGCCACTTTATTAGGTACCTCCTGTTATGTTTTGTAACTTCAAAACATTAAACTAATTCAAAGGAAGATACAGGAGTCTGAAAATGCATGTCTAACTTTGGGTTTACTTTAAGCGACGTGCCCACATATCACGTGGTAGCGTGATGACATTAGTAATTCACGTATTTATACGTATAACCTGTAATGAATTATTTAAATGAACAAGAATGCTTAATCAGCTAATATATATGATTTCTCAAACATTACTTAAATATTGTGTTGGCGCGTGGCCGAGTGGTTAAGGCGTTCGTCTAGTGATCTGAAGGTCACTAGTTCGAGCCTTGGCTGAGGCAGTGGGTTGTGTCCTTGAGCAAGGCACTTAACCACACATTGCTCTGCGACGACACCGGTGCCAAGCTGTATGGGCCCTAATGCTCTTCCCTTGGATAACATCGGTGGCGTGGAGAGAGGAGACTTGCAGCATGGGCAACTGCCAGTCTTCCATACTACCTTGCCCAGGCCTGCACCCTGGAAACCTTCCAAGGCACAAATCCATGGTCTCATGAGACTAACGGATGCCTATAAACTTAAATATTAAATACACAACACTCCCCTCTTCTTTGCTATAAATTCTAACAGAATAGAATGCATTTCAACTGTATACACAGTGTATTATATAATACTATTACTATATACAGACATCCATAGCACAGTAAATTTTTTAACTGTCCTATTCAGGCCTAAAGATTTTGTTACTGTGGAGGATTTATTACTCTTGTTCTATAATACCTTTCCTGAAAAGAGGGAAAACTCTGCTTGGTTGGTGAAATTTGTGGCTGTGAAACAATCTCAGGTTCTGGTGCTGCTCCATAGTGGTTGTTGGAGTTGACTCTGAGACTGTAAGAAGTGGTTCTAACAGCTCTTGACAACTCTCTCTCCTTTTCTTTCTCTGGATTTCTTTCTTTCTCATGTTCCTTTTCTCTTTCCCTCCATCTCTTCCTTCCTTTTCCTCCTTCTAGTTGGTGCATCTTGATCTTGGGAAGCTGCATTTAGTTCACTGGCGTATTCTCTTATTTATCGTTCTGTTGCTCCTTTTATGATCTGATTTCTTCCCTTAGTTTATGCATCCACAACATAGAGTCATTGAAAAGTGCAGCACAGAAACAGGCCCTTTGGCCCATCTAGTCCATGCTGAGCCATTTAAGCTGCCTACTCTCCCAATGATCTGCACCCAGACAAGAGCTCTCCATACCCCTACCATCCATGTACCTATCCAAACTTCTCTTAAACATTGAAATCGAGCTTGCATGCACCACTTGCACTGGCAGCTCGTTCCACACTCTTACAACACTCTGAGTGAAGAAGATGTTCCTCATGTTCCCCTTAAACTTTTCAACTTTTATCCTTAACCCATGACCTCTGACTGTAGTCCCACTCAACCTCAGTGGGAAAAAGCCTGCTTGCATTTACCCTATCTATATCCCTCATAATTTTATATACCTCTCTCAAATCTCCTCTCAATCTTCTATGTTCCAAGGAATAAAGTCCGAACTTCTTCAGTCTTTCCTTATAACTCAGGTCCTCCAGATCTAGCAACATCCTTGTAATTTTTCTCTTATTTACATCTTTCCTATAGGTAGGTGACCAAAACTGCAAATTAGTCAATTGAGGATGAGCTGTCAATTGACCTCTCATCCTCTTCACACCAAAGAGAAAATCCTCAGTTCACTCAATCTATCTTCATAAGAAATAAACAAGAGAAAATCTGAAGATGCTGGAAATCCAAGCAACTGTGGAAGAATGCAGTTGACATCTTGGCCCGAAACATCGATTGTACTCTTTTCCATAGATGCTGCCTGGCCTGCTGAGTTCCTCCAGCATTTTGTGTATGTTTCGTCATAAGGCATGCCCTCTAATCCAGGCAGCATCCTAGTAAATCTCCTCTGCATCCTCTCTAAAGCTTCCACATCCTTCCTATAATGAGGTGATCAGACGGAACACAATATTCCAAGTGTAGTCTAACCAGGGTTTTGTAGAGCTACATTACCTCGTGGCTCTTGAATGCAATCCACCGGCTGCTGAAGGCCAACACACCATACGCCTAACCTGACTTAACCCATCACCTAACGCGACAACTTTGAGAGGTCTATGGCCCCTAATGGGTGGACTCCAAGTGTGGTCTAACCAGAGTTTCTTATACCATCTTTTGCGAGTGCTGGACATCTCAAAGTGGTCTCAAAGACCATAAGATATAGGAGCTGAAGTAGGCCATTTGACCCATCGAGTCTGCTCCACCATTCAATCATGGCTGATCCAATTCTTCCAGTCATCCCTACTCCCCTGCCTTCTCCCCATACCCTTTGATGCCCTGGCTAATCAAGAACCTATCTATCTCTGCCTTAAATACACCCAGTGACTTGGCCTCCACCGCCACTCGTGGCAACACATTCCACAGATTTACCGCCCTCTGGCTAAAGTAATTTCTCCACATCTCTGTTCTAAATGGACATCCTTAAATCCTGAAGTCGTGCCCTCTTGTGTAGACTCCCCTACCTTGGAAAATAACCACCATATCTAATCTGTTCAGGCCTTTTAACATTTGGAATGTTTCTATGAGATCCCCCTTCATTCTCCTGAATTCCAGGGAATACAGCCCAAGAGCTGTCAGACGTTCCTCAAATGGTAACTCTTTCATTCCTGGATTCATTCTCGTCAATCTTCTCTGAATCCTCTCCAACATCAGTATATCTCTTCTAAATAAGGAGTCCAAAACTGTACACAATGCTTCAAGTGTGGTCTCACGAGTGCATTATAGAGCCTTAACATCACATCCCTGCTCTTATATTCTATACCTCTAGAAATGAATACTAACATTGCATTCGCCGCCTTCACCACCAACTCAACCTGGAGGTTAACCTTTAGGGTATCTTGCACAAGGACTCCCAAGTCCCTTTGCATCTCTGCATTTTGAATTCTCTCCCCATCTAAATAATAGTCTGCCCGTTTATTTCTTCCACCAAAGTGCATGACTATACACTTTCCAACATTGTATTTCATTTGCCACTTCTTTGCCCATTCCCCTGAACTATCTAAGTCTCTCTGCAGGCTCTCTGTTTCCTCAACACTACCCACCCCTCCACCTATCTTTGTATCATCAGCAAATTTAGCCACAAATCCATTAATACTGTAGTCCAAATCATTGACATACATCATAAAAAGCAATGGTCCCAACACCGACCACTGTGGAACTCCACTGGTAACCAGCAGCCAGCCAGAATAGGATCCCTTTATTCCCACTCTGTTTTCTGCCGACCAGCTGATGCTCCACCCATGCTAGTAACTTCCCCGTATTTCCATGGGCTCTTATCTTGCTAAGCAGCCTCATGTGCGGCACCTTGTCAAAGGCCTGCTGAAAATCCAAGTACACCACACCTACTGCATCTCCTTTGTCTACCCTGCTTGTAATTTTCTCAAAGAATTCCAGTAGGTTTGTCAGGCAGGATTTTCCTTTCAGGAAACCATGCTGGCTTTGGCCTATCTTGTCATGTGTCTCCAGGTACTCCGTAATCTCATCCCTAACAATCCATTCCAACAACTTCCCAACCACTGATGTCAGGCTAACAGGTCTATGGTTTCCTTTCTTCTGCCCCCCACCTTTCTTAAATAGCGGAGTAACATTTGTAATTTTCCAATGATCCGGGTCAATGCCAGAATCTATCGATTTTTGAAAGATCATTGTTCATGCCTCCGCAATCTCTCCAGCGACTTCCTTCAGAACCCGAGGGTGCATTCTATCCGGTCCAGGAGATTTACACGCCCTCAGGCCATTAAGCTTCCTGAGCACCTTCTCAGTCATAATTTTCACTGCACAACTTCACTTCCCTGACACTCTTGAATATCTGGTATACTGCAGACGTCTTCCACTGTGAAGACTGATGCAAAATACGCAATCAGTTCCTCTGCCATCTCTGCATCTCTCATTACAATATCTCCAGCATCATTTTGCATTGGTCCTATATCTACCCTCGACTCTCTTTTACCCTTTATATACTTAAAAAAGCTTTTAGTATCTTCTTTGATATTAGTCGCCAGCTTACTCTCATAATTCATCTTTTCCTTCCAAATGACCTTCTTAGTTTCCTTCTGCAAGTTTTTAAAAGCTCCCCAATCCTCTATCTTCCCACTAGCTCTGGCTTCCTTGTATGCCCTCTCTTTTACTTTTAATTTGGCTCTGATTTCACTTGTCAGCCATGGTAGTGTCCTTCTTCCCTTTGAAAATTTCTTCTTATTTGGAATATATCTGCCTTGCACTTCCCTCATTTTTTGCAGAAACTCCAACCATTGCTGCTGCGCTGTCCTTCCTGCAAATGTCCCTTTCCAGTCAACTTTGGCCAGTTCCCCTCTCATGCCATTGTAATTTCCTCCATTCCACTGAAATCCTGAAACATTGGATTTTATTTTTTCCCTCTCAAATTTCAATGTGAACTTGATCATATTGTGATCACTGTTCCCTAAGGGTTCCTTAACCTTAAGCTCTCTTATCACCTCTGGATCATTGCACAACATCCAATCCAGCACAGCTGATCCCATAGTGGGCTCAACCACAAGCTGTTCTGAAAAGCCATCCCTTAAGACATTCTACAAATTCTCTCTTGAGGTCCAGTACTGACCTGGTTTTCCCAATCCACTTTCATGTTAAAATCCCCAACAATTATCATGACTTTGCCTTTCTGACACGCCTTTTCTATCTTCTGCTGTAATTTGTAATCCATATCCCGGCTGCTGTTTGGAGGCCTGTATACAACTGCCATTAGGGTCCTTTTACCCTTGCCATTTCTTAACTCAACCCACAGACACTCTACACCTTCCAATCCTATGTCATCTCTTTCCAATGATGTAATATTATTTTTTGTATACAGAGCCACATCATCCCCTCTGCCTACTAACCTATCTTCCCGATATACTGTATATCCTTGGACGTTCAGCTCCCAATGGCAGCTATCCTTCAGCCAAGTTTCAGAGATGGCCACAACGCGTCCATTTTATTCCTTATGCTGCGTGCATTCAAATACAACACTCTCAGTCCAGTATTTGTTGCTTTCTGTTTTAACTGCACAATGCCTCTATTGCCCGGTAACTCATGCCACTGGCTTTGATTAAGTCTCATCTCCTGCCTGTTCTTTCTATAATCTCTGTTGCATGCTACCTTTGATTTATTTCTGTGTTCCCCTTCCTCAGCCCTATCAGTCTGGTTTCCATCCCCCTGCCAAATTAGTTTAAACCATCCCTAACAGCTCTATTAATTGTGCCCGCTAGGATTGGACCCCTTTGAGTTCAGGTGTAACCCATCCTTTTCGTACAGGCCGTACCTCCCCTGGAAGAGGCCCCGTTGATGCAGGAATCTGAATCCCTGCCCCCTACACCGGTCTCTCGGCCACACATTAATACATCTGATCATGCTATTCTTGCACTCGCTGGTACCTGCTGAAGGAGTTTACACATCAGGGAATACAGCAGCCACTCACTGTGTGCTTGGTAATACAATAATAGATTGGGAAAATAGGAGCAGGGAT
Source organism: Mobula hypostoma (assembly GCF_963921235.1). Lineage (NCBI taxonomy): Eukaryota > Metazoa > Chordata > Chondrichthyes > Myliobatiformes > Myliobatidae > Mobula > Mobula hypostoma. Next base: position 243,973,853 of record NC_086098.1, read on the forward strand.
CAGAATCGGGCTTATTATAATTGACATGTGAAATTTGCTGTTTTGCAGCAGCAGCACGGTGTACTATATATACAAAACAAATAACTAGTGCAAAAAGAGAGCAAAATACAGAGGTAGTGTTCACAGGTTCATGATCAATTCAGAAATCTGATGGCAGAGGGGAAGAAAACGGTTGCTAAAGATGTTGAATGTGTGCCTTCAGGCTCCTGTACCTCTTCCCTGATGGTAGTAAAGAGGACATTTCCTGGGTGGTGAGGGGCCTTCATCCATAACAAGTCCTGTTCCTCCCTCCCATCCGTCCACCCACCCATGCACATATACAGTACTCTAACCCCACGATAGGCTGAATTTTTCAGCCTCCAGCCTCCAGTGGGCTCATGGATTCGCAGATATTCGCAGACTTTTGACTGACCTTCGGGCTTCATTTTGGACTTTTGGTCAACTTTCGGGATCGAGCTTTGGATTCAGCAATAATGATGAATGAGGATCCCGGATGCAGGCCTCAACTCTGGGCCTCGAACGCCAGGCTCGCTAATGACTGTGGGCCTGGACACCAGGCCTCGAACGCCAGGCTTGCTGATGACTGTGGGCCTGGACACCAGGCCTCGAACGCCAGGCTCGCTGATGACTGTGGGCCTGGACACCAGGCCTCGAACGCCAGGCTTGCTGATGACTGTGGGCCTGGACACCAGGCCTCGAACACCAGGCTCGCTGATGACTGTGGGCCTGGACACCAGGCCTCGACCTCCAGTCTTGCTGATTAGCATACTTGGGGGTTCAAATTCCAAATGCCTTCTTCACGATTGCATCAGGGTGTTGGGCTGAGGATAGATCTTCACAGATGTTGACACCCAGTCTGTGCATAGGCTTATAAACCTATTTATTTAGAGATACAGAGTAGAATGCGTTGCATCTGTAAACTAAATATCAATTAAAATAAAAGCACACAGGTGGTGGTGAGGTTAATTGGTATATTCACTTTGCAGAGAGAGAACAACAGATCAATCTGCATGAGTAAGTTATCATCAATAAGTAATCCTAAGGGAAGTTATTGCACTAAATGAAATAAATCCATACATTACACTTCTTCCCCCTTTAGATTAATGTAACAAAACATTCAATTTCCCTTTAACAAACCATATTCAAATATACATGCTTTCACAATAACACTCCATAACTACACTATACTAAAGAGTCAGTCTTTTGGGTGCTGCTCTGTTTCTTTCAGGATAGTGATTCTGGACCTGTGGAGTGGTATCAGGTTGGGCAAGTGTCTTATCAAAGACAGCTTTGACTGCTGCTGTCAGTGGCATGACCATCCTGAGAGATAAATCTGCTTGATGTAATATGTCCATCTTGTTGGATGCAATCGACTCAGGTGTGTTCTCCAGCTGTGCATCCAGTATCTGGTCCACATGACATCTCCATGTCTGGTCTCCAACATCCATTGTGTACATCAGTGGTCCAGTTCTTGTAGCTATCCTACTGGGTGTCCACTTGTCTACTTGGTAATCATGCAATAGGATTTCCTGTCCAATCTCAACACTCCTTGCTGATTTACATGACAACTGGCTGAACTGTTTATTCTGAACTTCCCTCCGGAGATCTGGTTTCAGGAGGTCTATGTGAGATCTCAGGTTCCTGCTCATGAACAGCTTTGCAGGTGTTTGATTTGCCATCGCATGAACATAGTTCTGATACACATAAAGGAAGTTGTCCACCTTGTGCTGTAGAGAAATGTCCTCCTTGCCCATCGCTTTAATGGACTTCTTGAAGGTTTGGATAAACCTTTCAGCTAACCCATTCACTGCTAGGTGGGGAGGACCTGACTTGAAATTTCTGATGCCATTTTTCTTCATGAATAATCTGAACTCTTCTGATGTGTATCATGGTCCATTGTCACCCACAATTTGTTCAGGTAAGCCATTTCTGGAGAAGATCGTCTTCAGAGCGGAAACAAGTCTTTTCTGAGGTGGTTGACTTCATCGGTGTGACTTCTGGCCACTTCAAATGAGCATCCACAGCAATCAAAAACATGGAGTCCATGAATGGCCCAGCAAAGTCAATATGCACTCTCTGCTATGGTGAAGATCGCCACTCCCATGGGTGTAAAGATGCGTGTGGGGATGCATTTTGAACTTTGTGGCATCAGCTTTTGGTCAAATCTTCAATCAGTCCTCTTATTCCCAGCCACTACATATAGTTGCAGGCAAGACTTTTCATCTTGACTGTACCCAGGTGCAGATTCTTTATAAATCTGGTGGGCAGTTTGGAGGGAACCACAACATGAGATCCACACATCAGTGTCCCTTGACATGCAGACAATTGGTCTTGTCTCACTGAGAACTCTGGAAACATAGGATTACCATGAGCTGACCATCCTTGCATGGTGATGGCATAGACTTCTGATAATGTCAGGTCTTTCCTTGTTTCTCTTTGTATTTCAGAATTTGTTACTGACAACTGGTCCACCAGTGCTGTGTGGAGCACCTCTGCTGGGAAGACTTTTCTTCTTCAGTTACCAACAGTGGAAGATGTGACACGCTGTCAATGTTGCTGTGTTTTTCGGTACCCTTGAACTCCATGTCAGAAGAGTGGGCTTCTAGGAAAAGTGCCCATTGTTGTATCCAGGTAGCAGACATCACTGGATTTCCCTTGAAAATGGACACAAGGGGCTGGTGGTCTGTCACTAGGGTAAACTTTTGTCTTTATTAGACAAAGGGACTTTCGGTCGATCTGTGTGTAGTTGCGTTCTGCACTTGTTAGTGACCTTGAAGCAAATGCAATTGGACGTTCAGATCCATCTTTTTAGTGTGTGACAAAACAGCACCAATGCCTTATGGGGACACATCACATGCCAGTCCGATAGGCAAAGATGGGTCATAATGGATGAGCAGTTCATCTGATGTTATTAGTTTCTTTGTTTCCTTAAATGCTCTTTCACATCTTTAAAAGTTTAAGAATCGCGATGTAATGATGCAGCTCTATAAAACTCTGGTTAGGCCACACTTGGAGTACTGTGTCCAATTCTGGTCGCCTCACTATAGGAAGGATGTGGAAGCATTGAAAAGGGTACAGAGGAGATTTACCAGGATGCTGCCTGGTTTAGAGAGTATGCATTGTGATCAGAGATTAAGGGAGCTAGGGCTTTACTCTTTGGAGAGAAGGAGGATGAGAGGAGACATGATAGAGGTGTGCAAGATAATAAGAGGAATAGATAGAGTGGATAGCTAGCACCTCTTCCCCAGGGCACCACTGCTCAATACAAGAGGACGTGGCTTTAAGGTAAGGGGTGGGGAGTTCAAGGGGGATATTGGAGGAAGTTTTTTTACTCAGAGAGTGATTGGTGCATGGAATGCACTGCCTGAGTCAGTGGTGGAGGCAGATACACTCGTGAAGTTTAAGAGACTACTAGACAGGTATATGGAGGAATTTAAGGTGGGGGCTTATATGGGAGGCAGGGTTTGAGGGTCGGCACAACATTGTGGGCCGAAGGGCCTGTAATGTGCTGTACTATTCTATGTTCTATCTTTCTGACCATTCCCACTTTGCCCCTGTCTGTAACAGTGCATTCAACAGATGCAGCACTGTAGCAGTGTTTGGGAGAAAGCAGTGGTAGAGGTTTACAAGGCCCAAGTATGGCCCGAGGTGTGACACATTTTCCAGTTTGAGTGCCTACAACCCTGCCTCAGTCTTGTAAGCCATGTTTATCAATGACATGCCCACAATATGAGATTTCATTCTTGAAAAACACATTTCTCTCTCTTTGCGCACAGACCATACTCACTCAGCCTGGTAAGCACTTTACCGAGGTTCTGGAGGTGCTCTTCATCATTCTTGCCAGTCACACAGATGTCATTAAGGTCACATTGTGTTCCTGGGATATCTTGGAGTACTTGGTCCATTGCTCTTTGCCGAATTGCTGGAGTTGATGCGACTCTAAAGGTGAGACGATGATACTGGAACAGTCCCTTGTAATGTTGATTGAGGACCTTCCTGCTTGACTCCTCCATCTCTATTTGCAGATAGGCTTGTGACAAGTCAATCTTTGAAAACCTCTCCTCACCTGACAAAAATGTCTTCTATTTGTGGCTGGGTTGATGCTCACTTTGAAGTCCTCGCATATGTGAACAGCTCTGGCCTTCCCTTTCCTGATCACTGGGACAATGGGCACAGCCCAGTCGCTCCACTCAACCTTGGAGGGAAGGCCAGATGCCTCCAAGCTCGGCAGTTCAGCATCCACTTTAGGGTGTAGAGCGTAAGGCACTGGATGCGCTTTATGGAATCTTGGTGTTGCTGCTTCATCAGTTCAATTCTAGCCTTCATGCCTTTGAGTTTACCATTCACCTTCTCAAACTCCTGCTGATTAGCATTAAGCAGATGTGACTGTCTCTGGTTAGTGCTACCATTTGGGCTGCCGTTGCCTGTTGATGACACATTGAGAGCTTTGATTGTGTGCCGGTCTAGTTGGATTTTTCTCAATCATTCACGTCAAAAAGAGCTGGCCCTCCACTTTTCAACACATATAGCTCCAACTACTGTGTTCTGCCTCTGAGTGAATCAATGAGTAGTGCTAAGGGCAGTCATTGCACTAAAAGAAATAAATCAATTTATTACAGAACAGGCCCTTCTAGCCCAACAGGCCACACCATCCTGCAACCCACCTATTCATCTCTCGCCTAATCGCAAGACATTTTGCAATGACCAATTAACCTATTAAGCGGTTCGTCTTTGGACTGTGGATTATTGGATGTACATATAAACTTCTTATAGATGGTGCCAGAATTGAACTCCGAACTCCGACACCCCGAGCTATAATAGCATTGTGCTAACCGCTACGGTAATGTGACACCCTTAATACAGGGCATAGCTCTATGCATAAGCCTCCAACCCACACTCTGCCCTTATCCCGGGACAGTGTGACAGAAAAGTTTAAAGAGAACTTTCACACTGTGTTTGAAATGAGAAGCACTCTGCTTCCCAGTGGTGAACACAAAAATGGCTAATTTTCTGGAGAGCAGGTATATTTATTGTCCCCATCAGTTCTCAGCTAGTTTCAGTAATATTCCCTTGATCTTATAAATGTTTTGGAGCTGTGGTGTGCCACTACTCATTATCTTTTATTACGAATCATCTTCGATGTGTGCCTGCAGCAAGCAGTCAAAGACAGCTGGGTGTGGGGAATAAAACACAGATCCTCAAAATAGAGAAGTGAATTTTCTTTAAAATATCACCCAAAATGCTGAAGAAGCTCAGCAGGTCAGACAGCATCTCTGGAGGGGAATAAACAGTCAATATATCAGGCCGAGACCCTGCAACGGGGTTATTCCTCTCCATAGATTCTGCCTAGTCTGCTGAGTTCCTCCAGTATTTTGTGTGAATTGCTCTGGGTTTCCAGTATCTGCAGAATCTCTTGTGTTTAAAATATTATTTCACTCCAGTGCACATCTGAAGACATTGATGGTTCTATCCTAGAGCTTGGTTATTGGCTGTTGGATTCCCCATGAAATCCTCAGGAAGTTCCCAGGAAAATGGGACTGCACAGTAGCATAATGGTTAGCGCATTCGTGTTCTCCCTGTGACCGTGTGGTTGCTCTGCTTTCCCCACACATTCTAAAGGCATACAGATTCAGGTTAGTAAATTGTGGGCATGCTATGTTAGTGCCAGAAGCATGGTGTCACTTGCAGGCTGCACCCAGCACATACCCAGACTGTGTTGGTCGTTGATGCAAACAATGCAGTTCACTGTATGTTCTGATCTTTCGATGTACATGTGACAAATAAAGCTGATCTGAAATTCCTCCGTGCATCACACCCCAACCCATGGTGACTTCATCTGGCCCCACATACAATGTTCTCCCTTCCGCAGTTTGGAGACCTTGAGACAAATGATCAGACCATTTACTGTGTATGACCTACCAGTATCTGACCTTACAAAGTGCATTCAATCTCACTCGCCTAGATTACATTCCTTCTGCCATCAAGATGGATGGATGGTAACAGTCTTTTTTTAAAACAGTGGAATATTGCAGCATACTGTTGTGCAGAGGGACTTGGAGGAACGCTTGTGCGTGAATCGCTGAAAGGTTTGTTTGCAGATCTAACAGGTTATCACAAAGTCTAAGGAATGTTGGTCTTCATTGCTAGAGGGAATGAATTTAAAAGCAGGAAGGTTATACTGTAACTGTACAGGGTACACGCTACCTCATCAACTATAATTAAGCCACAGTTAGATAGATTTTTGCACAGCAGGGGAATCAAGGATTATGGGGCTTGTTATGTTTTGTAACTCCAAAACAGGAATCTAATTTAAAGGAAAAGGCAGGAGCCTGAAATGTGAGTCTATCTTCGTTTTTTACTTTAAGCAAGGTATGCATGCATCACATGGTAGTGTGATGACGTATGCCATTTACATACTTTTGCATATGACCTGTAATGAATTACTTAAATGAACAAGAATACTCAAGCATTACTTAAGTATTAAATAAACAACACTCCTCCGTGCTTAGCTATAAATTCTAATTCAATATAGAATGCACCTCAACTTATATGCATCTCTATCTATCTATCTATCTATATATATATACACACACACATACATATGTATGTATGTATGTATGTATGACACGTACATATACACACACACCATAGTAAATTTTAAATTGTCCCATTCAGGCATAAAGATTTAATCACTGTGGAGGATTTCGTTCTCTTGTGGGATAATATCTTTCCTGACAAGGGGGATCACTCTGCTTGGTAGATGAGACTTGTGGCTCTGAAACAAACTCAGGTTTTGGGTCCTTCTCTGTGGTGTTGTAGGAGTTAACTCTGAGACTACAGGAGGTAGTTCTGACAGCTCTGGACACCTTTCTTCTCCTTCTCTCGGCTTTTCTCTGTAGATCGACTCTCCTTTTCACTTCATGCCTTACTTTTTCTCGCCTTCCTTTTTCTTCTAGTTTCTTGCGAGTGTCTCTGAATTTGTTAATTTCTTGAGAAATTAGCTCTTGTTTATCCCCTTCCATTTTCATAGCACTTATGTCATCTTCCCCTTTCTTTTCCTTTCTCTTCTTTCTTGGATTTGCATCTTGATCTTGGGAAGGTATATTTAGTCACTGGCGTATGCTCATATTAATCCTTTACTGCTCCCTTTATGATCTGATCTCTCCTCTTGGTTTCATAAGGACTTAAGAAATAGGAGCAGGAATAGGCCACCTGGGCTGTCGAGCCTGCTCTGCCATTTAATAAGATCATGGCTGATCTGACCATGGACTCATCTCCACCTACCTGTCTTTTCCCCATAACCCTCAATTCCCCTACTGTGCAAAAAGCTATCCAATCTTGTCTTAAATATATTTGCTGATGTAGCCTCCACAGCTTCACTGAATTCCACAGATTCACCACTCTCTGGGAAAAGTAGTCCCTCCTCATCTCCGTCTTAAATCTACTCCCCCAAATCTTGAGGCGATGTCCCCTAGTTCTAGTCTCACCTACCAGTGGAAACAACTTTCCTGCCTCTATCTTATCTATCCCTTTCATAATTTTATGTTTCTATAAGATCTCCTCTCGTCCTTCTGAATTCCAGTGAGTACAGTCCTATACGACTCAATCTCGCTTCATAGTCTAACCCCCTCATCCCTGGAATCACCCTGGTGAACCTCCTCTGCACCACAAATAAAGCCAGTACATCCTCCTTCAAGAAAGGCGACCAGAACTGCTCACAGTACTCCATGCATGGCCTCACCAGTACCCTGTACAGTTGCAGCATAACCTCCCTGCTCTTAAATTCAATCCCTCTAGCAATGAAGGCCAACATTCCATTTGCCTTTCTGATAACCTGCTGCATCTGCAATACAGTACAATCTTTTGTGACTCATGCACAAGTACTCCCAAGTCCCTCTACACAGCAGTATGCCACAATTTTTTACCATTTAAATAATAATCTGTTTCATTTTTCCTTCCAATGTAGATGACCTCACATTTACCAACATTGTACTCCATCTGCCAGACCCTTGCCTGCACACTTAACCTACCTATATCTCTCTGCAGACTCTCCATAACTTCTGCACAATTTGCTTTTCCTCTCAATTTAGTATCATCAGCAAACTTAGATACACTACACTTGGTCCCCTCTTCCAGATCGTTAACCTATATCGTGAACAGTTGTGGGCCCAGCACCGACCCTTATGGCACACCACTCATCACTGACTGCCAACCAGAGAAACACCCATGTATCCAAACTCTCTGCTTTCTATTGGTTAACCAAACCTCCATCCATGCTAATACATCACTCCAACTCTATGCATTGTTATCTTATGGAAAAGTCTTTTATGTGGCACCTTATCGAACGCCTTCTGAAAATCCAAGTAAATAACATCCATCTGTTCCCCTCTATCCACTGCACTTGTTATATTGTCAAAGAACTCCAGTAAACTTGTCAAACAGGACCTGCCTTTGCTGAATCCATGCTGCATCTGCCTAATGGATCCATTTCTTTCCAGATGCCTTGCTATTTCTTCTTTAATGATAGCTTCAAGCATTTTCCAAACTACAGATGCTAAACTAACTGACCTATAGTTACCTGCCTTTTGTCTACATCCTTTTTTGAAAAGTGGTGTGACATTTGCCTCCATCCAATCTGTTTGGACCTGCCCAGAGTCCAGAGAATTTTGGCAAATTATCATCAAAGCCTCAACTATAACCTCTGCCATTTCTTTCACTACTCTGGGATGCATTCCCAGAACCAGGGGACTTGTCTGTCTTTAGCCCTACAGGTTTGCTCAGCACTACCTCTTTAGTGTATCAAGGTCCTCACCTCCCTTCGCATCCATATCATCTCTCCTCGGCATTTAGATGTTTCCTCCACCATGAAAACCGACACAAAATAATCATTTAAAGCCTCGGCCATTTCCTCATTACCCAATATTAATTCCCCCTTCTCGTCTTCCAAGGGACCTATGTTCACTTTGGCCACATTTTTCTGCTTTTTATAATTATAAAAACTTTTATTGTCTGTTTTTGTATTTTATGCTATTTTATTTTCATTTTCTATCTTCCCTTATTTATTACTCACTTAGTGGTTCTTTGGTGCTTTTTAAAGTTTTCCCAATCTTCCAGTTTCCCACTGATCTTGGCAACTTGGTATGCACGAGCTTTTAGTTTGATGCCTTCCTTTATTTCCTTAGTTATCCATGGCTGGCTCTCACCATCGTTACTGTCCTTGCTTTTCACTGAATATACTTCTGTTGAGCACCGTGAAAGACCTCTTTGAACGTCTTCCACTGTTCCTCGACTGTCCCACCACATAGCCTGTGTTCCCAGTCTGCACTAGCCAAATCCTCCCTCATCCCGTTGTAGGATCTCTAACTACAAGATCACTAATTTTACCTGTTTCATTGCACAGGACCAGATCCAAGATAGCATATTTCTCTGTAGGTTCAGTAACATGCTGTTCAAGAAAGCTATAATGTATACATTCTATGAAGTCCTCCTCAAGACTGCCTCAACCAACTTGATTCACCCATCTATGCAAGTTAAAGTCCATCATGATAACTGCTGTTCCATTCTTACATGCCTCAGATATTTCTTGGCTTATTGCCTGTGCCACTGTAATGTTACTATTCCGTGGTCTATAGACAACTCCCATCAGTGATTTTTTTTCCCCCCTGTACTATCCCTAATCTTTTCCCAGATGGATTTAACGTTCTGCTCCTTAGATCTTATGTCATCTCTCACCATCACTCTGATCTCATCCTTAATTAAGAGCGCTACCTCACCTCCATTTCCTTCCTGCCTATCCTACCATATTACCTGATATCCTTGGATATTTAATTCCCAACCTGTCCACCCTGCAGCGACGTTCCTGTAATGGCCACTAAATCATACCCCTTTTTACTGATTTGTGCCACAAGTTCACTGACCTTGTTACGAATACTATGGGCGTTCAGGTAAAGTGCCCTTACACTCATTGTGACTTTAAGATCTAGTAATCGTTGTCTCTTATGCACTTGACTTTCCAGCACTCCACCCTTACTTTTCCCTCTTTTAACTTTTGCTTTTGGTGGCATCCGTTAGTCTCGCGAGACCATGGATCTGCGCCTGGAAAGTCTTGCTTCAGACTGTGTTAGAGCAGCATCTATTGTGGCTGTAGAGTCCCACACGGGAGTGACAGTCTCGGCTGCAGCAACTGCACTTGAAGGCGCTGTCCTCCAGTGTTGTCTTGGTGCTGTTTTTCCGACGAGTGCGCTTTTCTTCAGCAGCAAGCGTCAGCTTCTCTTCTCCTCTTTTTAGACCTCTGTGTAGTTCCAGCCTCCAGTGAGAGCAATTGCTTGCGATGTCCTATCTTTATCCACACTTTTCTCTTTTACTTTATCCATACTTCTCCAATCTGTTGAACCCACCGCCCTGGTATTTAGTTTAAAGCCCTATTCACAAACCTTGTTATGCAATTTGCCAGGATCCAGGTCCCATCACAGTCAGGTGGAGCCCATTCCAATGGAACAGCTCCCTCCTTCCCCAGTACTCATCCACAACATCATCTGGTGAATCCTCCGTTTCTGTATCTCCATTAACTCCTTTCTTTTTGGCCTTCTATTCATCCATCTGGGTTTTGGTCTTTGTACCTATACTTACAAGCAGCTTTTTGTCTCCCACTTGAAGTTCATGCAATAACCTTAATGCATGCAGAGTAGATTCTGGTTCTTTATACTCACAAAAGCTGAATGTTTGCAACTTCCCCGAAGCTCCCTGAACTCTCTTCCAACTTAAATACAAGCCACATTTTGGAAGTAATTGCCTGATTAACATATTCAAAGCTTTCTCAGATATGTTGCCTACAAAAACTGTTTTAGTCGAACAACTGCTTTCATCACTTTCACATTCCCTCTGAGCAGCATGGTCCTTCCTTGGTCCAATATGCTTTCCAACCAGAGGCACGGAGGTTGGCATCAACACCTGTTTATCCTCTGTTGGGGAATGGTTCATGGTCTACACTATGGAGACAGTTGTGGTATTATCCAGTACCTCGTTAATTCACTTTCAGCTGACTATTACAGGGCATGTGACATGCAAATAGTGTATGGATCTCCAGTCAAGCTGTAGTTGTCTCAGTTAATCACAACTCCAGAATACTGGCCCTTCTGTTTTTACCACATACAAGCTGAATGTGGTTTGTTGGTAGTTGTATTTCCACAGTTATGAATATCATTCCCACAAGAGTTACCTTATCTTCAGTCTAAGTTGTTAATTGGTTATCTGTAGACTGATTGTATGCACAGTACGGTATTTGTCAATGTGGAGCAGAGAAAGAGTTTGTAAATCTGGCGGGAGTAAAGGATGTTGGGAATGGTGAGGACGGAGCACTGTGGGAGGGGTGTGGGACAAGTGGCAAAGGAGAAGTGCCGGGGTGGGGGGTGGCACAGGTGCTGACAAACCCAGCCCTGAGACACCAGGCAAGGTCGTTTGATTCCAAACAATTGGTTTATTGATCATTACAGAATGTCTCTGTAGTGCTTCCCACTCCCTCCCCTCTTCTTTCTCCTTTTCCCAACTGTGATTCCCCTCTCCCTGTCCCCTTCCCACTCTCAGCCCATGATAGAGACCCAGATCAGAATCAGGTTTATCATCACTCACATATGTCATGAAATTTGTTTTTTGTGGTAGCAGTCCAGTGTAATACACAAAATTACTACAGTACTGTGCAAAGGTCTTAGGCATCCTGGCTATATATATGTGCACAGTACTGTACATAAAGTGATGCTAGGTGGACTGTACATAAGGACACTGACAGGAACTGTTAAAGTGACAAAGTGTCTCTTGGCAAGAGAAATTCTTCTAAGTAGCCGTGGGATGTATGAAAACATAGTAGGGCAGTGACTGTGTCAGTGTAGGTATGAGGTGTGGAGTGTAAATCTAAAGTGGCAGTGCATTGGGGGGGGTGAGTTTGAAGGGCTATAGACCCGGAAGAAATCAAGGTAGTGAAAGCAATATTGTGGCAAGATGCTATAACACAAGAAAATAAGGCAGGGGTAACCCAAGCGGCCCCTCAAGCCTGCCCTTCCCTTTTAATGTGTAATGGCTGATCTGTCCAAATTCTCAGCTCCTCTTCCCTGTCAGTTGTCCAAACTTCAGTGATCACGCCCCCACAAGACTCTGGTGCAGATAATTCCCGGGATTCACCGCCTTCTGTGAGAACATAGCCAGAATGGTTTCCCGGTCTCCTGCCGAGTCCCATCGCTCCCATCCATGTGCTTATCCAAACTTCTCTTGAACGTTACAACCGAACCCACATCCATTCCACTCTTACACCATCCTCTGAGTGAAGAAATTCCCCTTAAGAGTTTCACCTTTTATCCAAGACTATGACCTCTAGCTAATAGACTCAGTCAGCCTAAGGGGAAGAAGCCTGCAAGCATTTACCCTATCTATATTCCTCATAATTTTGTATATCTCTCCTTCTCCTGCACTCCTAGGAATGAAGTCCTATCCTATTCACCATTTCCCTATAACTTAGGTCCTCAAGTCCCAACAACATCTGTCAGGTGCCATGGTAGTGTAGCAGTTAGGGTGATGTTATTACATTTCGGGGCGTTGGAGTTCAGTATCCAATCCCGACATGCTCTGTAAGGAGTTTGAACGTTCTCCCCACGAAATGCGTGGGCTTCCTTCCACAGGCCAAAGGCATATCAGTTAGTAGGTTAATTGTCTGATGATTAGGCTGGTGTTAAATTGGGGGTTGTTGGGTGGCGCGACTCGAAGGGCCGGAAGTTTTCATCATGGGAGACAGCACTTGAAAAGGAATGGAAGTGGGTGTGGGCGCTCTGATTCTGTTCTGTTAGTTTTCCTTGACTAATTTCCTGGGCAATTCTCTTAACTCTTTTGATGTACATTAGAAATTCTGCCCCATTGTAATGAGTGGCACTAACTAAGTAAATAAGAAATTTTTCTCTGTATTCCTTCAATCATATTGATATCTTTTCTGTAGGTAGTGACCAGCACTGCACATAATACTCTAAGTTTTGCCTCGCCAATATCTTGTACAACTTCAACAGAACTTCCCAGCTCCTGTTCAAGATGCCTTGATTTATGAAGGCCACGCTAAGATTGGTTTTTAGAAGATTAGCTTTATTTGTCCCATGTACATTGAAAGATCAAAAGATCCAGTGAAGTGTATCATTTACGTCAACGATCAACACAGTCGGAGGATGTGCTGGGGGCAGCCCGCTAGTGTCACCATGTTTCTGGCGCCAACGCAGTATGCCCACAACTTAATAACACTCACCCATACATCTTTGGAATTTGGGAGGAAACGCAGGTGTTCACAGGAAGAATGTACAAACTCCAGACGCACACCAGCATGATTGAACCCAGATCACTGGCGCTGCAAGGCATTTTGCTAACCACTATGTTACCATGCCACCCCAATCTGCCAAAAGAGATGGGAGCTGAAGTTACCACAATGGAAACCGGCCCTTTGGCCTTCCTTGTCCATGCCAACCAAGTAGTCCAGGCGAAACAGTCCCATTTACGTGTGTTTGCTCCATATCTCCCTCAACCCTCAAAGGTAACGCACAGGTTAATAGGGTAGTTCAGAAGTATAGCGTATTGACTTTCATTAGTCGGGGGTGCCCTCCTCCTTCCCCTTCCTCCATGGTCCTCTGCCCTCTCCTATCATTTCCCCCCTTCTTCAGCCCTTTATCTTTTCCACCTACTCCCTTCCAGCTTCTTACTTCATTACCCCTCCTCCACCCAACCACCTTTCCCCTCACTTGGTCTAACCTATCACCTTCTAGTTTGTACTCCTCCACCTCCCCCCAACTTCTTATTCTGGCTTCTGCCCCCTTCCGTTCCAGTCCTGATGAAGGGTCTTGGCTGAAATGTCTACTGTTTATTCCTCTCCATACAAGCTCTCTGATTTGCTGAGTTCCTTCGGCATTTTAAAGACGAAAGATTACTTCTCACGTACATGAAAACATACAGTGAAATGCCGTGGTTCTGTCAATGACCAACACAGTCCGCGGATTGTGCTGGTGGCAGCCGACAATAGTTGCTAATACTTCTGCTACCAACTTAGCATGGCCATAACTTACTAGTTCTGACCTGATGTGGGAGGAAACCAGACCACCCAGAGGAAACCTACATGGTCAAGGGGAGAATGTACAAACTCCTTAGAGACAGCAGCAGGAATTGAACCCAGATCGCGAGAGTGGCATTTTGTATGTGTGAGTGTAGGATTAGCATTGGTCCACTGCTTTTGATGGCCAGCACAGAGTCAGGGTGCTGAAGGGGCCGGTTGTCTGTACTGCATGTCTCTATGAAGCAAGGGGACAGGACAAGAAACAAACATCTGATCTGTTGACTCAACCCCCCACTCCCCCTGTGATCTCTCAAAGAGCTTAGGAAAACAACAGCTGGCATTTTCTATAGTGCTTTGTTAAGGCAGAACACCAATTTAGCAGCAAGCCACACAAGGACATGCACCAGGCAAAGTAAACTTCAACCAGGGCAAACCGGTACATTTTAAGGAAATCATTAAAAGAGGAGAGAGGGAGGGAGGACGAGAGAGAGAGAGAAGAGAGTGCCACAGAGAAAGAAGAGGCAGAGTGAAAGAGAGAGCGAGTAGAGAATGACAGAAAGATAGGAGAGAGAGAAGAGAGACAGAGAGAGAGAGAGAGAGAGACAGAAAAGGTGGGGGGTAGAGAAAGATTTGGGGTACAGCTGGTTGGAGGCAAATACATCAGACACCTGCAGAATTCAGAACTGGAATCAATCACAGAGCTCAGGAAAGGAAGACAGAAGTTTAAGGAATTATTAAAGCTTTTGACGTCACTGGCAATGGGAGAAATAAATCCTCAGTTTAATATTTCATGTATGAAATGAATTTCATGCAGGGAAGGGAACATCTATAATTCCCATCAAACTGAGGATCACTGTGTGAGAAACAGTGAGTTCTTAATTGTGGTATCCATGGGAGCAGTTGTTTAAGCAGCCCAACTGATAAAAAATTTTTTATGGATTGAGATCTTTATTGCAATTTTGCAAAACATCCCTCTAAAGCACTCCATGGGAAACTGATTCCACAGACATTAGGCGTCTCTGGGGACCATTTTCACAGACACTTGCTATATCTCGGGTCCAGTTTCACAGACACTTGCTGTCTCTATGGGGACCAATTTCATAGTCATGCGCTGTCTTTGGGGACTGCTTTCACAGACACTCACTGTCTCTGGGGACAGGTTTCACAGACACTCACTGTCTCTGGTGACTGCTTTCACATAACTTGCTCTCTCTGACCTGGAAGACAGAATTGATGGCTTTACGGCCAATTTTGAGGATGCTGAAAAGATAGGTGGAGCAGCAGGGAGTGTTGAGGAAGCCCTGTCACAGGGAGAATATCCAAACTCCATACCCAGACATACCCGAGGTCAGGACTGAATAGAGTTATACGGCATGGAAACAGGTCCTGCGGCCCCACTGGTCCATTCTAACCACAACATCATCCATACCAGTCCCACTCGTTTGTGTTCACTCCATAATCCTTCCCTCCATGTACCACAAATACCTTTTAAATGTTGCAATTGTATCTGCCTGAATCACTTACTCTAGCAGCTCATTCCAGGTACTCACTGCCCTCTGTGCAAAGAAGTTACCTCTCAGATCTCTTCTAAACCTCTCCTGTCTTATCTTGTGCCCTCGAGGTTTGGACTCTCCAACCTTGGGGAAAAACAATGACTGTCCACATTCCCCATGATTTTATAAACTTCTCTGAGGTCAACCGTCATTCTTCTAAAGAGATTTTAAAAATTAGCTGTATTTGTCATATGTACATAAAAACATACAGAAAAGTGCATCGTTCGTGTCAAACCAAATGGTGCTGGGCAGCCCGCAAGTGTCGCCACACTTCTGGTACCAACTTAGCATAGCCTACAACTCACCGAGCCTATCCGCCGTGTGTCCTTGGAGCGTGGGAGTCATGGGGAGAAGCTACATATTCTTTACAGACAGCAGCAGGGATTGAACCTCCATCTTATGGCTGCCGCTGAAATAGCGTAACGCTAGCCGCTACCCTCCCGTGTCGTGCCTCGGCTACAAAGGATAAAGATCAAGCATAGCCAACTTCTTCCTCAGACCCTCTAGTCCAGGGAGCATCCTTACGAGTCTCTTCTGCACTCTCCCCAGTCTTTCCCACAACAGGATCAGGTGACCAAAACTGTACGTGATCTCCAAGTGTGCAGGGGTCTTTGGCGCTGTGGGACGGCATTAGTGCTACCATGGTACTGTGCCAACCTGTTGTATCTAGACCTGGGTTTGGAGCCAACAATGAGGTTCTCTGGATGACTTAAATCCGTTATTAAAAGTCCCGTTACATATGTCGGTGAACAACAAAGGTTGAGAGCTGTTATTCTCACCGCCTGGCTGACTGTAGCCCCTCAGGGATTGACAGTGTGACAGCAGTGACGGATTACTTGAACATAATATCTGTGCGGTTTATAATCCCACCAGGAGAAATTAACCTGTCTGCTCTTTCTCGATTTATCTTGGTTCATTCCCTACTTTATATTTTCCATCAATTATTGATCATTGGGCCAGCAACAGATTCCGATTCAGATTAAATTATCATATGTATATTGGGGCATACAGTGAAATCTGTCATTTGCGTTAATAACCAGCACACCCAAGTATGTGCTGGGAGCAGCCCGCAAGTGCCACCGTTCATTCCAGCGGCAACATACAATGGCCACAATACTCAGAAGAACAACACAGAGCACAACAAGCAACAAAATGACAACAAACGAGCCTTGTTCCTCCCTCCCACCCGCATACAGAGTCCTCTAACCCAAGGACAGGCTTTGGCTTCCATCAGACTCCTGGATTCACTGGGCCCCAACTCCCCCCGTGGACTTCCCGAGATTCGCAGACTCAGTATTCTGGCCGTTGGGTCTTGAGATCTGGACTTTGACCTTTAGGCTTGGATCTGGATTTCTGAGAGTTGTCTCTTCAGTACTCCAGATTCAGATTTATTTATCATATGTACGTGGACACATACAGTGAGATGCGATATTTGCCTGAACAACCAACACAACCCAAGGATGTGCTGGGAGCAGCCTGCAAGTATCACCACGTGTTCTGGCGCCAACAATAGATTAGATTATGAGGACACGCAGTCCTCTTTTATTGTCATTTAATAATGCATGCATTAAGAAATGACACAATGTTCCTCCAGAATGATATCACAGAAACACAAGACAAACTGACTGAAAAACTGACAAAAACCACATAGTTATAACATATAGTTACAACAGTGCAAAGCAATACCGTAATTTAATGAAGAACAGACCATGGGCATGGTAAAAACAAAAGTCTCAAAGTCTCTCGAAAGTCCCGCCATCTCACGCAGATGGTAGAAGGAAGAAAAAAAACTCTTCCTGCCATGAGCTTCCAGTGCCGCAAACTTGCCGATGCTGCATCCTGGAAGCACCCGACCACAGCCGACTCTCGAGCCTCCGACCAGCCCTCCGACACCGAGCACCATCTCTGCCGAGCGCTTCAACCCTGGCCCCGGCAACAGGCAATAGGCAAAGCCGAGAATTTAGCGTAGCGATTAATTACTTTACTTTACTTTATACTTTATTGTCGCCAAACAATTGGTACTAGAACGTACAATCATCACAGCAATATTTGATTCCGCGCTTCACACTCCCTGGATTACAAATATTAAATATTAAAAGTATTAAAAATAGTTAAAATTAGTAAATATTTAAAATTTAAATTATAAATCATAAATAGAAAATAGAAAATGGGAAGTAAGGTAGTGCAAAAAAACCAAGAGGCAGGTCCGGATATTTGGAGGCTACGGCCCAGAATCCGGGTCAGGATCCATTCAGCAGTCTTATCACAGTTGGAAAGAAGCTGTTCCCAAATCTGGCCATACGAGTCTTCAAGCTCCTGAACCTTCTCCCGAAGGGAAGAGGGACAAAAAGTCTGTGGGCTGGGTGGGTCGTCCTTGATTATCCTGGCAGCACTGCTCCGACAGCATGCGGTGTAAAGTGAGTCCACGGACGGAAGATTGGTTTGTGTGATGTGCTGCGCCGTGTTCACGATCTTCTACAGCTTCTTTCGGTCTTGGACAGGACAACTTCCATAACAGGTTGTGATGCACCCTAGAAGAATGCTTTCTACGGTGCATCTATAAAAACTAGTGAGAGTTTTAGGGGACAGGCCAAATTTCCTTAGTTTTCTCAGGAAGTAAAGGCGCTGGTGGGCCTTCTTGGCAGTGAACTCTCCTTGGTTGGACCAAGTCAGGTCATTTGTGATATTGACCCCAAGGAACTTAAAGCTTTTGACCTGTTCCACTTGAGCACCACCGATATAAATTGGGTTGTGCGGTCCGCTACTCCTTCTGAAGTCAACAACCAATTCCTTCGTCTTGCTGACATTGAGGGATAGGTTATTGTCTTCGCACCATGCCACCAGGTTCTTAATTTCCTCTCTGTACTCAAACTCACCATTATCCGAGATACGGCCTATTAGCGCAGCCCTATTACAGTTCGGGGCATTCCTGAGTTCGGATTTCAATTCCGGCACTGTTCTGTAAGGAGTCTCGCCATGGAAATGGTGAGGTTTCCCCCAAGTGCTCCAGTTTCCTCCCACAGTTCAAAGATGCATGGGGTAGGGTTGGTCCTGTGATGACGTGTGGGTTGATCGGAGTGGTGCAGTTCCTGGGCTGGCATAGCCTAAAGGGCCGGAAGGGCCTACTCCGCATTGTATTGCTAAGTAAATAAATAGCATGCCCACCATGCTTGGCAGAACAGCACAATCAGTAACAACAATGAAAAAAGAAAAATAAGATAATTACCATTCCCTCTTAGCTGTGCAGGTGCACAGCCATGGAATAACCAACATGCTCCCGTGCACATAGCCTTTGTTGCCACGTTGCTGGAATTTCCAGTATGTGTGTAATCACTTGGATAATAGATTCCCTGACTGTGAGATAAGAGAACGGCAAGCTTTGGACCTGTTGCTATTGCAATTGCAACCAATTTTGAATTTGGAAAGGAGAATGTTGTAGAACTATAAAAAAAATACCCGGTGACTATTACGAACTATGCCTCAAAAATAATGCAGCAGTACTGTGATTCCAAATTTATCATTTCTGTAAAAGTTAAGACTGGTTTAATTAAGACATTCACTGACATGTTGAACTACGTGCTTAGAAATGAAGAATTTGAAGAATTGTCAATCCTTGTTGGACTATTTCAAGCCTTTTCTGCTGACTGCAAATGTGGATTCAGTATTATGAATTCAATCAAATGTAAATCCAGAAACAGACTATAAGTGGAACATTTGGATTATCTAATGAGGATTAAGACGTATCTTTCATTTGGATGTGAAATTAATCCCTGTCCTGAAGGAGGGTCTTGGCCCAAGAGGTCGACTGTTTGTTCAATCCATAGATGCTGCCTGACCTGCTGATTTCCTCCAGCATTTTGTATAAGTTGCTTTGGATTTCCAGCATCTGCAGAATTTCAAGTGGTTATAGACAATGGGTTTGTAATAAAGACAGACGAGAAAAAGTTTACAAAATGTGATTTTCTTTGTTATACTGTATTTCATTATACCCTTCAATTAATAAATAAAATCGTGTGAGATTTTTCATCTATCATTCTAAATATTCACAGTATGCATATTACAAAAAAAGAACATTTAAAATGCCACTCAGTTTTCAAGCCATGCAGATTTCCTGCTCAGAGCAATGGTTGGACTGCGCAGCTGTAAAAAAAAATAGAGGGAACAACAGCAAACAAGCCCCTCTCCCAAACAACTTATTCTCAGTCACTTTCCCTCCTATTGGCTCTTTTACCAACCACTCTCCTTTCTGAGAGTTTTTCTAATTTTCTTTCACCACAGCTTCCAGGCGGTACATTCCACATTATGACACTTTGATTTAACTTGCCTACTTTGCCCTGATCCTCTGCCAACTGATGTGAATCTGTGTCCAGATTTATTTAATCACATGTACACTCAGTGGTCATTTTATTAGGTACACCTGCTCGTTAATGCAAGTATCTAATCAGCCAATCACGTGGCAGCAACTCAATGCATAAAAGCATGTAGACACAGTCAAGAGGTTCAATTGTTGATCGGACCAAACATCAGAATGGGGAAGAAATGTGAACTAAGTGACTCTGTGGCCTGCAACTAACGGGCTCCTGGACCGACTGCAGTGATGACTGTGAACTCTCTTTTATGAACTTTCATTATTGGCCTACTTTGTATTGAGTGTTGAATGTTTTCTTTTTTTTTTAAATAGGTTCTTTTGGGTTGCTTTGTTTTGTGGCTGCCTGTAAGGAGATGAAACTCAAGGCTGTAGATAGTACACGCACTTTAATAAACGTACTCGGAAGTTTGACTGTGGAATGATTATTGGTGCCAGGTGGGGTGGTTTGATTACTCAGAAACTGCTGATCTTTGGGGATGCTTCATGCACAACAGCCTCTGGCGTTTACAGAGAATGGTGCAGAAAACCAGAAACATTCAGTGAGCAGCCGTTCTGTGGGTGAAACTGCCTTATTAAGGAGAGATGTCAGAGGAGAATGACCAGGCTGGTTCAAGCTGACATGAAACAACAGTAACTGAAATAACCACGCGTTACAATGGAGGTATGCAGAAGAGCATCTCTGATCGCACAACACATCGAACCTTATAATGGATGGGCTACAGCAGCAGAAGACCACAAACATACGCACAGTGGCCACTTTATTTGATATAAGAGATACCACTGAGTGTGACGTCGAAAAATACAGCGAAATGCATCATTTGCGTTCATGCCCAACACCACCTACAGATGTGCCAGGTGTTGCCATACATTCCAGCGTCAACATGCCATTCCTACAAAGGTCTTTCCTCTCTCTGTCGATCATCCTCTTCAATTGTCCTTCACTTTTTCCATCTGTACAGATTTCTCCTTCAGCCTTTTTAGTGATTAGCTTTACTTGTCACACGTACTTTGCAACATACAGTAAACGTGCCCTTTTGCGTCAACGACCAACACAATCCGAGGATTTGCCCACGAGTGTCACCATGCTTCCGGTGCCAACATAGCGTGCTGTCAACTCACTACCTGTACGTCTTTGGAATGTGGGTGTAAACCCGAGCCCCCATAGGAAACCCAAACCATCGTGAGAAAAACATACAAACTCTTTACAGAGAGTGGTGGGAATCAAACCCCAATCAATTATCGCCGGCGCTGTAATGCTGTTGCGCTAACCACAACAGTACTGTGTTTATGGCCTGCACCCTTTCCTATAATATCTTATTTCTCATCCTCTCTCCTTCACAATTCATCTCTCACTTTTACCTCATTACTAACATTCCACTTATTTTCTGCTCACAGAGTATTACAGCAAGGAAACAGGCCCTTCAGCCCAACTCCTCTGCGCCGACAACAACATCCACCTGCTAGTCCCAGACGCCTATATTTGGCCCATAGCCATCCGAGCCCCTTCCCCTCTATCTTACCTGTCAACTACTCTTATGTGTTGCAATAGTAACCATCTCAACTGCTTCCTCTGGCAGCTCATCCCAGGTACTCATCTCCCTCTGGCTCCTTCTAAATGCTCTATCCCACTTGGTTAGACACAGAAGGTTGTAGACTCAACCAGCTCCATTATGGGCACTAACCTCCCCACCATTGAAGACATCTTCAAAAGGCAATGCCTCAAAAAGCCAGCATCTGCCCATCATTAGGTACCTCGTCACCTTCTTCTCATTCTACCATTAGGGAGGCGGTACAGAAGCCTGAAGACCCAAACACAACATTTTAGGAACAGCTTCTTTCCTTCTGCCGTCAGATTCCCGAATGGTCTGTGAACCCTGAATGGTCACTCTGTACAGAAGGCCCGTGTTCAAACGGTCACTTTCCCTGATGCTGCTGGAAGATGTTTTTGTAATTCTGAGATTTATGTGATTATTGGTGTGGACTGTAGTTTATATTGCTCTCCCTTTGTTTTCTCTGTTTTCCTTCTTGTTGCCGATTGGTGGGTTGGGGGTTTGGGACTTGATGTTCTTGTCGGTGTTTTTAAGTGAAGGGAAATCCGTTAGTTTTTTGTGCGCGAGAGAGGCAGCTGGGGGTTTGATGTTATTGTCACTGTCTTTTTTCCTTTTGGGTGACCTGGTTTTTGTGAGGGAGGGGTTTAGATTATGAGAACACTCAGTCCTCCTTTATTGTCATTTAGAAATGCATACGTGCATTAAGAAATGATACAATGTTTCTCCAGAGTCGTATCACAGAAAACAGGACAGACCAAAGACTGACACTGACAGAACCACATAATTATAACATATAGTTACAGCAGTGCAAAGCAATACCATAATTTGATGAAGAACAAACCATGGGCACGGTAAAAAAAAGTCTCAAAGTCCCCGAGTCGATTGACTCCTGAGTCCCCGATAGCAGGCAGCAAAAGGGAGAAACTCCCTGCCATAAACCTCCAGGCACCGTCAACTTGCTGATGTCTTGGAAGCAGCCGACACTGAGTCCGTCCATCCGAAAACTTCAAGCCTCCGACCAGCCGCTCCGATACAGCCTCCCGAGCGCCATCCTCTGCTGAGCGCCTTCAACGGTTTAGGGGTTTGAGGTTTGATGTTCGAGCTGCTGTTTCTCGTGTGGGCAATCTGTTAGCTTTTGTGCAAGGGAAGGGTTGAAGGTTTGGAGTTTGCAATAGTTTGTTTCTATTTTTTGTGTGTGGGGGCCGTTGATCTGTTTTCTTTCAACAACTTCCATGGTTTTTCTTTGTTCATGACCATCTGGAGAAGACGAATCTCAGAGTTGTATTCTGGATATGTTCAAAGGTTCAAATGTTGAGGAGGCGGAGCTAAGTAGTTATGGCACCCAACATGTTGATAATAAAATGAACCTTTGAACCCATGAAAACTACCACACTATGTTGCTCTCTCTCTCTTTCTGCTTTTCATTTCTCTGCAAGAACACAAATGGGAAAGGTTCCTTTAGATCCTCGCAACACCCAGAACACACTGGAGGAACTCAGCAGGTCACGCAGCATCCGTGGAAACATTAACTGATCGTTTCCACGGATGCTGCCCGACCTGCTGAGTTCCTCCAGCGTGTTGTGAGTGTTGCTTTGACCCCAGCATCTGCAGAGTATTTTGTGTTTACCTTTAGATCCTCGAACCTGTATTATCATTTAGTAAGATCACAATGGATCTAACACTTTTTGCTAGCTACCAACTCTCAAAAGAGAGCTTTTGGCACAATGCCCTTCATAAATTAGGGCATTGAGTACAGGAGCTGGGGTAGTATGTCGGGGTTGTGTAAGACAT
Organism: Mobula hypostoma; assembly: GCF_963921235.1. Classification (NCBI taxonomy): domain Eukaryota; kingdom Metazoa; phylum Chordata; class Chondrichthyes; order Myliobatiformes; family Myliobatidae; genus Mobula; species Mobula hypostoma. The sequence goes on from NC_086098.1 coordinate 243,997,187, forward strand.
TGGTGAGGCCAAATTTGTAGTGTTGTGCAAAGTTCTGGTCACCTACCTACAAGAAAAATATCAATAAGCTTGAAAGAATGCAGAGAAAATTTGAATGGATGTTGCCTGGACTTGAGGGTCTGAGTTATAGGTAAAGGTTGAATAGATTCGGATTTTATTCCTTGGACAATAGGAGAATGAGGGGAGATCCTCTATCAAAGAGGTGTACTAAATTATGAAGTGTATAGACAGGGTAAATGCAAGCAAGCTTTGGTTAGGTGAGACTAGAACTAGTTCATAGGTTATGGGTGAAAGGCAAAATATTTAAGGCGAATCTGAGGAGGAACTTCTTCACTCAGAGGGTGGTGCAAGTGTGGAACGAGCTGTCAGCGGAAGAAACGCTTGGATAAATACATGGAGGGGAGGGGTATGGAGGGGTGCAGGTAGTTGGGACTAGGCAGAAGATTGGGTTGGTATGGTCTGTATCTCTGATTCCAGATCCCTCAGCTTGCTCACCTCGCTCTGCTCCTTTCTTCTGGATCGGGTGATCCTGATGAAGGGTCCCAAATAGTCAACTGTTTATTCCCCTCCATAGATGCTGCCTAACCTGCTAAGTTCCTCCAGAATTTTGTGTGCATTGGAAGATCATTAGTTAGAAGTATTCTGGAATTTTGATTTTTATCCTGAGAGGTGCTGGAGATTACAGATCAACTTTGCGGTCTCTCCTATTGTAATGTTTACTCTGTAGGATAGATGTCTATCTTCACTTTCAGTAAGAAGTAGTTCACGAAGAATAATTAATCATTGTTTTTCTTTCCTTCCCACACTTTGAATGCCCCATTACCTGTGTGTGTATTTTCCTCCCTCACCCACCTTCCTTATCTCCCTCCTTCTCTGCCTCTCTCCCATCTTCCCTCCATCCTTCCTTCCCTCTCCCTCCCTCCCTCTCTCCATTTATTCCTCTCTCTCTCCCTCCCTTTGTTTCTCCTTTCCCCTCTCTCTCTGCCTCTCTTCTACATGACCCTCTTTGACATTGTGTTTTCCTCTCCTTCTCCTTGCTTATACTTTGCTTTCTCCTCTCCCTCTGCTGGCAACGTTTCTTTCTTTCTCCACACAAATCTCTCCCCTTCCTTCCTTTCTGTTTGCTGCACCCACTCATCACCCCTCCCCTCTAACCCCTTCACATTCCCTCTCCCCTTCTTTCACCCCACCTTTCTTCTTTCATCCCCCTCTTCCCCCCACACACTTGCCACTCTTTCCCAACTTCTCTGTCCTTTCCATTTCTCCCCTTTCTGTACTTCCCCTCCATCCCTCTCTCTCCTCTCCAATTTTTCTTTTCTTCCTTTTTTCTCTCCCCTCTCTATTTGTCTTCTCTGCCTCCCTCTTTCTCTCCTAAACCTTCTTTTTCCCCTCCCACCACAATCTTTCTTTCTCTTCCTTCCTTCATCCTCTCTCTCTGTCTCAATATCTATCTGTCTGTCTCTCTCTGTTTCTCCCTCTCCCTCTCATACACGCATCCTCCTTCCCCCCCCACCTTCCTCCCTCCCCAAGGGTGCAGGATGCACTGCTCTGGTGGTAGCTGTCGTTGCTAGGAAACTAGAACTAACCAAAGCCGAGAAGCACGTCCATAACTTCATGATGGATACACAGCTCACTAAGCGGGTAAGCATCCAAGATTTCATTAACCTCTCCGACCTTGTGCCACGTGTCTGTATTAAATGCATTGAAAGGGCCGGTCCCGTGCTGTCACACTGTAGAGTAGAGTGCCAAGTGCGACAAAGGATGTAATGGGTAATTAAATGGCAAAAAACGAGACTAGAGCAACTTTGGAGAGGAAAGAGTTGCTGAAATATAATTATCATTTTTTTTGTAATCCCACTTTCTCTGGGTCTTCCTTTCTGTTCCGCTAACCCTCTTTATCCCCCTCCTATCCCCCACCGCTTCTCTCCCCCTCTCTCATACGCTCTCTCCTCTCCCTCTCTTTTCCATTCCCTCCTCTCCATTCCACCCTCCACCTCTTCCTCTCCCTTTCCTTCTCTCCCTTTCTCTTTCATCCCCTTTCTCTCCCCCACTCCCCCCTCCACTCTCTCCATCTTCCCTTCTCAACTTCCCTCTCTTGCGCCTCTCCCCCTCTCTCCCCTTCCTCTCTCTACTCCCTCCTCCTCCTCTTCCCCTTCCCCTCTCCCTCTTCTCTTTCTGCTGCCTTTCTCTCTTTCTGAAACTCCCCTCTCTGTCTCACTCTCACATTAAGACAATGTGTTCCCCCCAATTCTTCTTTCTGCACAAAGAGCTTTGGCAGTTTGGCCAACTACAGACAGCAGCTCACCCCATCCTGACTTGGGGTCCTGTATATTTCCCACAGCAGTGATCGCAGCATAGAGACAGGAAGGACTGGACAGGCTGGGACTGTTCTCTCTGGAGTGAAAGAGGCTGTGGGTGATTTTAGAGAGGTTTATAAAATGATCAGGAGCTTAGATAAGGTGGCTAGGTCACCATCTTGTCCTCAGAGTATGGGAGTCCAAAACTACAGGTTTAAGATGAAAAGTTCAGGGATAGTTATTACCCTACAAATATCAGGCTCCTGAACTGGTGTGGATAACTTCAGTCACCTCACCTCTGAACTGATTGCATAACGTATGGCCTCACTTTCAAGGACTCTATTACTCATGTTCTCAGTATTTTTTATTATTTTCAATATTTGTCTTCTTTTTCACGAGTCTTTATGTATAGTTTTTTAAATAAATTTTACTGTATTTATTTATTTTTCTGTAAATACCAGCAAGAAAATCAATCTCTAGGTGGGATATTGTGACATTTATGTACTCTGATAATGAATTTATTTTGACTTTAAAGGGAACCTGAGAGGTAAGTTCCATCACCCGGAGGGGGTTGGTATATGGAACAAGCTGTCAGAGGAAGTGGTAGAGGCAGGTACAAATACAACATTCTAGAAGGCATTTGGACTTCGATAGGTGAGGCTTAAATGGACCAAATGCACAGGGAATTGGATTAGTTTTGGAAGATACCTCAGCAAGATTCCAGATTGTTAAATGTTATTTATTTATTGACATAGGGTATGGAATAGGCCCTTCCCACCCTTTGAGCTGCACTGCCCAGTAATCTCCCAATTTAATCCTAGCCTAGACATGGAACAATTTACAATGACCAATTAACCCACCAAGCGGTACGTCTTTGGATTGTGGGAGGAAACAGGAGCACCCGGAGGAAACCCATGCGGTGATGGGGACAACGTACAAACTCCTCCTGGGAACTGGAAGTAGTGGGAATTGAACCCGGGCCGCTGGTACTGTAAAGTGTTGTGCTGAGTGCTATGCTACAGTGCTGTTACTCCAGATCTGATGCAGCACGAAAAACCCCCAGAAAAGACACAGAACACAACAATAATAATAATAAACACAATAAAGACATAAGATATTTCATATACATAGATTGATTGTATGATCATAAAATGTTGCTAGGGACAGGAATGTCTATACATTCAAGGACAAGATGGGTTGAAGGGCCGATTCCCCTGCTGAATCATTCTGTGATTCTGAGCTACTAAAGCCCACTTCTTAGTAGTATTGAGGCATCTATATCTCTTCCCTCATTCTCCCACAGTATTACTAATAAAAATGGTAGTGTAGCAGTTAGTGTGACGCTACTACAGCTTGGGTGTTCTGGAGTTCAGAGTTCAGTTCCAGCATTCTATGTACGTCCCCCCACCCCATGAAATGAGTGGGTTTACTCTCACAGTCAGACACGTAGCGGGTAGGTTAGTTGGTCATTGTAAATTGTCCCATGATTAGGTTAGGATTAATTATGTTCGCCGAGGATTGCTGGGGTGGCTTAACTCGAAGGGCCATAAGGACCAACTCCATGCTGTGATTGCTAAATAAATAAATATTAAAATGACTCACAATAAAAGCAGTAGCTGTTTTTGCTAAATCCCTCCATCCTTAGTAAATTATGTACATCGCTGTAAGTTACACTTTAGTGATCTGAATCTGCCGGTAATAATACCCTTCTGTTCCACAACCAACTCCAGTGATGATATTTCCATCCCTTCTTCAAAATCAGATTTATTGTAACCGACTTAGATGACATGAAATTTTTGTATTGTGGCAGCTGTACAGTGCAGGGTCATAAAATTGCTATAAATTATAAAAACAAGTAACGTAAAGGAGTAATGAGGTTATTTGAGTTACTGTCACCTTCCTGTCAGCTTGAACCACTCTGGCCATTCTCCTCTGACCTCTCTTACTAACAAGGCATTTTTGCCCACTGAACTGCCTCTCACTGGATTTTTTAAACATTTTCGCACCATGCTCTATAAACTCTAGAGACTGTTGTGCATGAAAATCCCAGGAGATCAGCAGTTTCTGAGATACTCGAACCGCCCCGTCTGGCATCACAATCATTCCACAATCAACAACGTTTTCCTTCCCCATTCTGGGGTTTGGGCTGAACAACAACTGAACCTCTTAAACCACGTCTGTATGCTTTTATACATTATGACTCCGGCCCGTGAATGGCTGATTGGATATTTTCATCGATGAGCAGATGTACAGGTGTACTTAATAAAGTGGCCGCTGAGTGTAGTGCATAAGGAAATGGAATAATCAGGTCTTCAGTTGCCTCCCATAAATAGTGTTGGGTTTAGAGGGGGTGGGGGCTACCAGAAACAGAAGGGCAGAAGGCAATGCTGAAGACCCAGTTGGACCCTGCCCTTGCATTAAGAGGTATCTCCGCCTCAGACAGCAGGAGCTGCCACACAGTTAGGAGCAGGAGGAGAGGCAGGCTTGTGCACAGCAAAGAACATCAAGCTATTTGTTTAATCTTAATGGGGGGGTCGGGGTGTGCTGTCTGATGGTGTGACATTCTCTGCTGAAGTGCCACTTGGTAAGGGCGATGACGGACTCCAAAAAAATTTGAGTATTAAACCATCCAAGGGGTCTTGGAGTGAGATCCAGTTTTGAATCCGGTCCCCGTAAGTTGCAGCATCCATGCCTTGTTGCCAAAGGTATTGCTATTGGTTTATAATTGTCACCTGTACTGAGATACAGTGCCCCGCATTCAGGTCTAATCATTACATAGTGCATCCAGCTAGAATAAGGTTGAACGACAACAATACAGAATAAAGTATAAAAGCTACAGAAAGAGTCCAGTGCAGGTAAACGGTGAAGTGGAAGATCATAATGAGGTAGATTGTGAGGCCAAGAGTACAGCTTGTTGTATAAAAGATCCATTCAATAGTCTGATAACAGTTGGATAGAAGCTGTCCTTGAGCCTGATGGTAGGTGCCATCAGGCTTTTGTATCTTCTGTCCGATTGGAGAGGAGAGAAGAGAGGATGTCCAGGATGAGTTGGGTCTTTGGTTTTGCTGGCTGCTTTACTGAGGCAGCAACAAGTGCAGATGATGGAAGGGAGGGTGTGATGTGCTGAGCCGTGTCCACAATTCTCTGCAGTCACGTGCAGAGCAGATGTCACATTAAGCTGTTATGCATCCAGATAGGATGCTTTCTATGATGCATCGGTAAAAATCGGTAAGGGCTGAGGGAGACATGCCAATTTTTTTTTGCCTCCTGAGGAAGTAGAGGTGTTGGTGAGCTTTCTAGGCTGAGATGTCAACGTGGTTGTACCAGGACAGGTGATGGTCACTCCTAGAAATTTGAGGTATGAGTCTCTCGTGGCTTTCTCTTCCGCTTCTCTAATCGGCTGCCTTCCCTGTGATGAACAGATCAAAAACGCTGCTGCCAATGTTCTGCGGGAGACCTGGCTGATCTACAAGCACACCAAGCTGCTCAAGAAGATCGACCATGCCAAAGTAAGGAAGCACCAAAGGAAGTTCCTGCAGGCAATCCACCAGTGAGTTTGTGGCAATGGACGGTGTGGAGGGAGGGAGGGAGGGAGGGTGGTGTGTCGGGGGGGGGGGGAAGGAGGGGAGGGTAGACCGCATTCAGTGCACAGGACCATTGGAATGAGATGGAGGCTGGGATCTGACAGAGGTGGCTGGTGTGGATGTGTCTTACACACACATACACAAAATGATGGAGGAATTCAGTAGGCCAGGCAGCATCTGTGGAGATGAAATATTGACACTTTGAGCCAAGACCTTTCATTAGGACTGGAAAGGAAGGGGACAGAAGCCAGAATAAGAAGGTGGGGGGGGGGAGGGGAAGGAGTACAAGTTGGCAGGTGACAGGTGAGAGGGAACCGCTCTGGTTACCCTCTCATCTCTCATCTTCCCCTCACCTCCCTCTGGCTCCCCCTCCTCTATTCCTTTCTTCCTTGGTCCACTGTCCTCTCCTATTCAATTACTTCTTCGGCCCTTTACCTCTTCCACTATCACCTCCCAGCTTCGCACTTAACCCCCTCTTCCCCACCCACCTGGTCTCACCTAAAACCTGCCACCTTGTACTTCTCCCCATCTTGCCACCTTCCTATTCCGGTTTCTGCTGGTAAATGGGATTAGAATAGCCACGTATTTGATAGCAAGGATGAGATGGGCTACTCCGTTCCTTTCCAGTCCTGATGAAGGGTCTCGGCCCAAAAAGTCAATTGTTTGTTCCCCTCCATCAATGCTGTTTGTTCTACTGAGTTCCTCCTGTGGTTTGAGTGTGTTGCTCTAGATTCCCAGCATCCACAGAATCTCTTGTGTTTATGGTCTGGATATGGGCACTGTTTTGTACAGACGAACCCTGTACCTGGACGTTGGAGGATTCTTGTTGGGGGGGGGGTCATGGTTTGGGGTAATAACTGATACTTGTGTAACCCTCTCACCGGGGCCAATACATAGATTTGGCTCATTAGCTAACTGCTAAAAGCCAGGTGACTCCACAGTGAAAGGCTACCCTTCATAAACAATGTACGTCCAGGGTCGGTATGATTTGGGGTTCAACCAAACGGGAGCATTGTGATGTTCCCATCAAATAAACCTTGATTTGAGCAAATGTTGTGTAAATCCTGCCCATACACAATTATTGGTAGCCCAAAAATGACAGATCATACACCAGCATAAAATTATAAACTATATGTACCAAATTATCAACTTTAACAAACATTTACAGAAAAAGAAAAGCTACAAAGGGCCCACTACAGTTAAACCAGTCCAATGTGCACATAAACATTGAAGCTCATACTGGGGTACTCGGGGGGTGTGTCTCTTATTCACACACTGAACTCACGGTCTGCGTGAAAGCACACGCCATATTCCGAACACCCCTGGAGGACCATCTCGAGGGAACTGGCTCTCTCTCGGGAGTATTATCCCTTCCTCCTTGCAGCCATTCATCTGCACAAAGCACTTCCTGCAGCAGCGACTCCCCTTCCAATGATATTCTGCGGCATCTTTCCTTGTGCCCCGCTCGGCAGCTCCCGCCAAAAGACCCCAAACCAGAACAATGTTCCGAAGAAAACTCTTCCCGACAGCTCTCTCTCACATCCCACAATCCTGATTGGTTGACACACATTCCAAAGTGGCTCCTTATCTTTAGCCAAAGCCAAAACATTCTTTCCAGCAGGTCACATTGCTTGTACAGAAAACTGCATAGCAGTAGAAACCTTAACCAGGACATTACAGCTGGAAGGAGAGATCTGCTGGAATCTGTTGATGAAATTCGAGGGGGTATGAGAGGTGTTAGGTATAGGATAATGTATCAGGCCTGCAATCTACCTGCAGTATTCGGGCGATGGTGGCAGCAAAGTGGTACAGCTGCTGCCTGACAGCCCCAGAGATCCCGACCACCAGTGCTGTCTGTGTGGAATTTGCAGGCTCAACCTATGACCGGGTGGGTTTCCACTCACACCTCAGACATGCACAGATTGGTGGGTTAATTGGTGCTGTAAATTGCACCCCCCCCCCCGTGTGTGTTTGAGGAATAGAATTTGAGGAGAGTTAACAAGTTGAGAAGGTGAATAAAAGAAGTGGTTAATGTGGTATAAATGGCTGGTTGGAGGTTGATGTGGACTTGATGGGCCAAAGGGCCGTTTTCCATGCTGTATCTGTCAGATAAGAATTTATCTGAGAGGTTTGTGGGGTCAGGAAAGTTATGCTTTGAGTGGGTGTTGGGAAGGGCAGCGAAACTCTTAAGAGGGAGCTGGATAGCGGAGCACATGAATTGTCAATGCACTAGAAGTTACAGGCCAGGTGCCAGTAAATGGAATTAGAATAGGTGGGTGTTTGATAGCACAGGTGAGATGGGCTGAAAGGTCTGTTTCTGTGCTGTATTACTCTGTGATTTACAAACAGTGAATCAGATACCCTGGTGTGAGATACTGCTTCTGGTGTCTAGCCAGTCAATGTGGTTGGCAGGAGCCTTGATGAGTTGGGTGAGATTAACATGAGGTTTGGCTATGATGTTATTTGTGTAAATATTCCCTGAAATAAAAAAAGGAAATGTCGATGATACTTAGCAGGTCTGGCAGCATCCATGGAGAGGGAAACATGTTTCACACTTCAAGCTGAAATTAGTAGAAGGTGCAGAAATCAAAGGGAACATAGATCACACAGGTGAAGGTCCACGATAGGGTGAAGCTTGATAGAGGTGTACAAGAGTGGATAGCCAGAGACTTTCTCCCAAGACAGAAATGTCTAATACTGTACCAGGATAATTGGAGGAAAGTATAGTGAGGATATCAGAGGTAAATTCTTTACACAGAGAGTGGTAGGTGCATGGTCTGCCAGTGGTGGTGGTAGAGGCAGATACATTAGGAGCAATTAAGAAACTCTCAGATGGCACCATGGATGATAGAAAAGTGGGGAGTTATGTAGGAGGGAAGGGTTAGATAGATCTTAGAATAGGTTACAAGGTCAGCACAACATCATGGTCTGAAGAGTCTGTACTGTGATGTTCTATGAGAGAGGGGTGGTGAGACAAGGGCCAGAAGTGATTGGTGAACCTAAGGGGGGGGGAGGCAGTGTGGGTGAAGGATGATTTAAAGATTTGCTTTATTTGCGACATGTATCAAATATAATGAAGTGCATCGTTTTGTGCTATCAACTTGCACAGTGCGACGATGTGCTGGGGGCAGCCTGCAAGTGTCACCACACTTTTGCCACCAACATAGCATGCCTACAACTCACTAACTCTAACCATGTGGGACGAAACTGGAGCACACGGTGGAAACCCATGCGGTCATGGGGAGAATGTAGGAACTTCCTACAGGCAGGGGTGGGAATTCAACTGTGGCGGGCAGAATAAAAGGATGAATGTGAATGATGAGACCCTGGATGGGCTGAATTCCCTCCCTTTACGTTGTCGGAAGTGGGGTTGGTGGGGGACGACTGGCAGTCTTGAAGCACTGTGCGTTTCTGTACATCCCACAGGCTTCGCAATGTGAAGATGGAACAGAGGAAGCTCAGTGACCAGGCAAACACTCTTGTTGATCTTTCCAAGGTAACATTGGCGAAGGGAAACGCTTTGCCTTGCTGGAGTCCTTCCTGCTTCCTGCTCAGAATGTCCCAGAGGGAGTAACACGTACAAAATGCTGGAGGAACTCAGCAGGTCAGACAGAATCTATGGAGGGGAATAACAGTCGATGTTCTGGAGCAAGACCCTTCGTCAGGACTGTACAGAAAGAGGGAGAAACCAGGATAAGAAGTTGGAGGGAGGGGAAGGAGTACAAACTACAAGGTGGTAGGTAAAACTGGGTGGGATAGACAATAGACAATAGCTGCAGGAGTAGGCCATTCGGCCCTTCAAGCCAGCACCGCCATTCACTGTGATCATGGCTGATCATCCACTATCAATATCCAGTTCCTGCCTTATCCCCATAACCTTTGATTCCGCTATCTTTAAGAGCTCTATCCATCTCTTTTTTGAAAGCATCCAGAGACTTGGCCTCCACTGCCTTCTGAGGCAGAGCATTCCATATATCCGCCCCTCTCTGGGTGAAAAAGTTTTTCCTCAACTCCGTTCTAAATGGCCTACCCCTAATTCTTAAACTGTGGCTTCTGGTTCTGGACTCACCCATCAGTGGGAACATGCTTCCTGCCTGCAGTGTGTCCAATCCCTTAATAATCTTATATGTTTCAATAAGATCCCCTCTCAGCTTCTAAATTCCAGAGTATACAAGCCCAGTCACTCCAATCTTTTGACATGACAGTCCCGCCATCCCGGGAATTAACCTTGTGAACCTACGCTGCACTCCCTCAATAGCAAGAATATCCTCCCTCAAATTTGGAGACCAAAACTGCAGACAGAACTCCAGGTGTGGTCTCACCAGGGCCCTGTACAGCTGCAGAAGGACCTCTTTGCTCTTATACTCAATTCCCCTTGTTATGAAGGTCAGCATGCCATTAGCTTTTTTTCACTATGGGGGAGGATTTAGTGAGAAGATGTGAGGTGATAGGTGGAAGAGGTAATGGGCCGAAAAAAGGAATCTGATAGGAGAAGAGAGTGGACCATAGGAAAAAGGGGAGGATGAGGTGCACCGGGGAGATGATAGGAAGGTGAGAAGAAGTAAGAGGGGAGGCAGAATGGGGAATGGAATAAGAAGGAAGGGGAATGGGAGAAATTGATGTTCCAGCATTTGCAGAATGTCTTGCATCCTAAAGAAACGTGCCTGTTTAACCGAGGTGCAGCTGCAGTTGTATTGATGGAAACCTGGCAATTTGTTTTCCCAAAGCAAGATCCTGCAACATGTAACCTGATCATGAAAGCAATGGCAAACTATAAAGACGAGAGATTCTGCAGATGCGGGAAATCTTGAGTAACACACCCACCCAAAATGCTGGAGGAACTCAGCAGGTCAGGCAGCATCTATGGAAGGGAATATGAAGGGTCTCTGCCCGAAGCTTTGACTGTTTATTCTCCTTCATAGATGCTGCCTGACTTGATGAGTTCCTCTAGCATTTCGCATATGTTGCAGGAAGAGAAGGCATTTTCCCAGGGTGGGACATCAGTGCTGGAGCAGCCAACCTTTCCGTCAGACCTTTCCTCACTGTCATTAGAGCAAGGGCAAGAATCGGGCAGAGGAGCAAGTCTTCTTTCTGCTTTATATGAGGGTGATAATCGCATAACCTGCGCCTGAACTTAACATGGAGAGGGAGTTGGTGTGTGATTTTAGACTCTGTCCACTTCTCTGCTCTCTCTCTTCTCAATACCCCTTGACATCCTCCCTGCTCCTTCCTCCATTTTCCCCACTCATCCCTTTCCACTGTCCATTCAACCTTCTCCTCTTCAACCCCTACCCCACCTGTTACCTCCTGTACCCCTCATCTTCTGCTCAGTGACCTCTCCTGCTACTCACACCACTGCTTCTCTGCCTCTACCCCTCTATCTCAATGCCTTCCCTCCCCTCAAAAATTAGCTCCTTCCAGTCCTTCCCTTTTCACCTTCCCTCCCCCTCCCTTGCTCCCATTCTCCTTCCCACCCCCTCCCTCCTACTCTCCCTCCCCCTCCTCCCCCACTCTCCTTTCCACTCTCCCTCCTAACTTCCCTCCCACTCTCCCTTGCCCCACTCTCCTTCCCTCCAACTCTCCCTCCCCAACCACTCCCCTCCCCGCTCCCCCAACTCTTCCTCCATCCCCACTCCCCAACTCTCCTTCCGTCCCCCCTCCCCCTCCTTTCCTCCCCTCTCCTTCCCTCCCCCTCCCCTCCCCCAACTCTCCTTCCTTCCCTCCGACTCTCCCGCCCTCCTTCCCTCCCAGTCTCCCTCCCCAACTTCCCTCCCACTCTCCCTCCCCCAACCACTCTCCTTCCCCTCCCCTCCCTCCCCCCACTCTCCCTCCTCCCCTCCCCCCACTCTCCTTCCCTCCCCCCACTCTCCTTCCCTCCCCCACTCTCCCTCCTCCCCTCCCCCCACTCTCCCTCCTCCCCTCCCCCCACTCTCCTTCCCTCCCCTCCCTCCCCCCACTCTCCCTCCCTCCCCTCCCTCCCCCCACTCTCCCTCCCCCACTCCCCCTCCCTCCCCCCACTCCCTCTCCCCCTCCCTCCCCCCACTCTCCCTCCCCCACTCCCCCTCCCTCCCCCCACTCCCTCTCCCCCTCCCTCCCCCCACTCCCTCTCCCACTCCCTCTCCCTCCCCAACCACTCTCCTTCCCAACTTCCCTCCTGCTCTCCCCCCCACTCCCCCTCCCTCCCCCACTCTCCCTCCCCAACCACTCCTTCCCAACTTCCCTCCCGCTCTCCCCCCACTCTCCCTCCCCCACTCTCCTTCCCACTCTCCCTCCCAACTTCCCTCCCCCTCCTCCTCCCACTCTCCTTCCCTCCCCCTTCCCCCAACTCTCCTTCCCTCCCCTCCCCTTCCCCCCAACTCTCCTTCCCCCTCCCCAACTCTCCTTCTCTCCCCCCTCCCCTCCCCTCTCCCCCTCCCCCTCTCCCCCTCCCCCTCCCTCTCCCCAACTCTCCTTCCCACCCCCTTTCTCCTCCCCTCCCTCCCTCTCCTCCCCTCCCTCCCTCTCCTCCCCTCCCCCACTTCTCCTCTCTTCTTCCCTCCCTCCCTCCCCCTCTTCTCCCCTCCCCCTCCTTCTCTCCCCTCCTTCTCTCCCCTCTTCTCCCCTCCTTATCTCCCCACTCTCCTTCCCTCCCCTCCCTACCACCCCCTCCCTCCCCCTCCCGCCTCTCCTTCCCTCCCCTCCCCTCCCCCTCCTCCCCCCCTCCCCCCTCCCCCTCCTCTCCCCCCCTCCTCCCCTCCTCCCCCCTCCCCCCTTCCCCCCTCCTCCCCTCCCCCTTCCCCCTCCTCCCCTCCCCCCTTCCCCTCCCCCCTTCCCCCTCCCCTCCCCCCCTTCCCCTCCCCCCTCTCCCCTTCCCCCCTCCCCTCCCCCCTTCCCCCCTCCCCTCCCCCCTCCCCCCTCCCCTCCCCCCTTCCCCCCTCCCCTCCCCCCTTCCCCCTCTCCCCTCCCCCCTTCCCCCCTCCCCTCCCCCTCCCCCTCTCCCCTCCCCCCTCCCCTTCCCCCTCTCCCCTCCCCCTTCCTCCCCTCCCCCCTTCCCCCTCTCCCCTCCCCCCCTCCCCTCCCCCCTTCCCCCTCTCCCCTCCCCCCTTCCCCCTCTCCCCTCCTTCCCCCTCTCCCCTCCCCCCTTCCCCCTCTCCCCTCCCCCCTTCCCCCTCCCCCCTTCCCCCTCCCCCCTTCCCCCTCCTCCCCTCCCCCCTTCCCCTCCCCCTTCCCCCTCCTCCCCTCCCCCCTTCCCCCTCCTCCCCTCCCCCCTTCCCCCTCCTCCCCTCCCCTCCCCCCTCCCCTCCCCCCTTCCCCCTCCTCCCCTCCCCTCCCCCCTCCCCCCTCCTCCCTCCCCCCTCCTCCCCTTCCCCCTCCTCCCTCCCCTTCCTCCCTTCCCCCTCCCCCTCCTCCCCTCCCCCCTCCTCCCCTCCCCCCTCCTCCCCTCCTCCCCTTCCCCCTTCCCCCCTCCCCCCTCCTCCCTTCCCCCCTCCTCCCTCCTCCCCTCCTCCCCTTCCCCCTTCCCCCCTCCCCCCTCCTCCCTTCCCCCCTCCTCCCTTCCCCCTTCCCCCCTTCCCCTCCCCTTCCCTCCCCCTCCCTTCCCCCCTTCCCCCCTTCCCCTCCCCTCCCTCCCCTCCCCTCTTCCCCTCCCTCCCTCCCCCTCCCTCTCCTTCCCTCCCCCTCCTTCCCTCCCCCTCCCTCTCCTTCCCTCCCCCTCCCTCTCCTTCCCTCCCCCTCCCTCTCACTTTACTTCTTTCTCTTCCCTCCCTTTCCCTCCTCCTCCCCCCTGCACCTCCATTTTCTCCCACTCTCTTTGCTTCCCTCTTCCCCCTCTCCCTCAACCTCCCTACACCTCTTCTCCCTCTCCTCCCTGCTGTCTCCCCCACCTCTCCTCTGCATCCCTTACTGTTTCCTCCCTTCCCTTCCCTACCCTACCCTACCCTACCTCACCTCAGACATTGACCCTGGTCGATCCTCCTCAGTTGACTGGGTGAACACTTTGTCGAGGTGCTGGTAAAAGAGTGGTTTCCCCAGCCGGTGATGGAGCACACTGTGGGAAGTAGGGAGGGAACTTCCATGGCTCAAGGCAGAGAAGGAGTGAATGGGTGGGAATCTGTAGCAACTTTACACTTTCATAGGGTTCAGAAGCAGGGAATAATGAGAGGATTATTCTGAAGCTACATGGCAGAATTAAATGAGAGTTAAGAACAAGGTTTAAATTATTAGGGGATTAAATCTATGTGGCTGCAGCCTCTCAGCCTATGCCAGCCTTAATCCCACCCGCCATTCTATCTCATTACATTCACCTGTCTGTTGACTCCCTTCACCCCTGCTTTAGGATTGTGGCCATGGTAACCAGCAGGTTTTTTTAAATCCAATTGCAGATCTTTATTTAATTCAATTAGAAATCCTTTAACAGCCAGCTCAGGGACCGTCTCCAAAATGCAGAGCTCTACCCAAAGTGAACTGCACACCATTTTTATATTTTAAAAAATTAGAGATACAGTACAGTTACAGCCCTTTCCAGCCCAATGAGCCCATGCCATCGAATTACACCCATGTGGCCAATTAACCCACTAACTCGTACATCTTTGGGATGGGGGAGGGACCCAGAGCACTTGGAGGAAGTCCATTTAGTCAAGGGGAGAGTGTACAAACTTCTGAAAGGCAGTGGTGAGAGTTGGACCCGGTTCACTGGGGTTGTAAAGCATTGTGCCAACCCGCCATACTGCTGTGCCTCCTCCAACCATTTTATTTTAAATGATAAATGGCATCAGTGAACTGATTTTCCTCTCGAGATTAAATTGTTGAGGCACAGAGTAGTGAACAGCTGTGTGGAAAGTGAGATGGAGGAAAAGGCTTTGGGTCAATGGCCTTCTGAAAGCTTGTTTTTAAAGTTTAGCTTTATCTGTCACATGTACATCGAAGCACACAGTGCAATGCATCATTTGCATCAAATCAAAACAGCAAGGATGTGCTGGGGGCAGCCCACAAGTGTCATAGAAACATAGAAAATAGGTGCAGGAGTAGGCCATTTGGCCCTTCGAGCCTGCAGTGCCATTCATTACGATCATGGCTGATCATCCAACTCAGAACCCTGTACCTGCCTTCTCTCCATACCCCCTGATCCCTTTAGCCACAAGGGCCATATCTAACTCCCTCTTAAATATAGCCAATGAACTGGCCTCAACTGTTTCCTGTGGCAGAGAATTCCACAGATTCACCACTCTCTGTGTGAAGAAGTTTTTCCTCATCTCGGTCCTAAAAGGCTTCCCCTTTATCCTCAAACTGTGACTCCTCGTTCTGGACTTCCCCAACATCGGGAACAATCTTCCTGCATCTAGCCTGTCCAATCCCTTTAGGATTTTATAAGTTTCAATAAGATCCCCCCTCAATCTTCTAAATTCCAACGAGTATAAGCCTAGTCGATCCAGTCTTTCATAGAAACATAGAAAATAGGTGCAGGAGTAGGCCATTCGGCCCTTCGAGCCTGTACCACCATTTATTATGATCATGGCTGATCATCCAACTCAGAACCCCACCCCAGCCTTCCCTCCATACCCCCTGACCCCCGTAGCCACAAGGGTCATCATATGAAAGTCCTGCCATCCCAGGAATCAATCTGGTGAACCTTCTTTGTACTCCCTCTATGGCAAGAATGTCTTTCCTCAGATTAGGGGACCAAAACTGCACACGATACTCCAGGTGTGGTCTCACCAAGGCCTTGTACAACTGCAGTAGTACCTCCCTGCTCCTGTACTCGAATCCTCTTCTGGTGCTAACATAGCATGCCCACAACCTAACTTGTACGTCTTTGGGATGTGGGAGGAAAACGAAGCACCCGGAGGAAACCCACATGGTCGCAGGAAGAACATACAAACTCCTTACAGACGGCAGTGGGAATTGAACCCCACCTGACAGCGTTAAAAGCGTTAAACTAACCGCTACGCTGCTGTTCCACTCCCTCCTGCTCCCACTTTTCATGTGCAGAGTGGGGTGGAGTCAGCCCAACACATCACGAGCACGTCATTCCACACCATCGGTGGTATCTGCAGACGGTGCTGCCTCAAGAAGGCGATACCCATCATAAAGATCCCCACCATCCAGGCCCTGCCATCCCAGCAGCCCGCTAGTGTCGCCACCCTCCCAGCGCCAATATAGCATGCCCACAACTTACTAAACTGTAAGTCTTTGCAATGTGGGAGGAAACCCACTCAGTTACAGGAAGACATACAAAGTCCAAACCAACAGCGGTGGGAATTGAATCCCAACCTTACAGCCAGTTCCACCCCAACAGAATCAGATTTTTTATACTGACTTATATGCCGTGAACTTTGTTGGTTTGTGGCAGCAGTACAGTGAAGGCAAAGTCATGAAAATTACAAAGTAAATTGTTCAAATAAAAGGAATGAAGTAGGGTTTATGGACCATACAGAAATCTGATGGCAGAGGGTAAGAAGCTGGACCTGAAACATTGAGTGTGTGTCTTCAGCCTCCTGTAACTCCTCCTTGATAGTAGCAATGAGCAGAGGGGATGTCCTGGGTGGCAAACTTGGATGCCAACTTCTTATGAAGGTCAAATCAATGGGTATATCTAAAGCAGAGGTTGATAGCTTTGTGATTAGTCAGGAGTGTCAACGGTAACAGGGAGTGATAGCAGGAGAATGGGATTGAGAGGGAAAATGAATCAACCAAGATCGAATAATGGAGAAGACTGGATGGACTGACAGGCCTAATTCTGCTCCTATGTTTTATGGTCTCATGCCCACGATGGTGGGGAGGGTTGTGCCCCTGATGGATCTGGCAGAGTCGACAACCCTCTGCAGTGGCTTATGATCCTGTGTGTTTGAGGCTCCACACCAGGCTGTGATGTAACCATTCAGAATGCTTCCACTTTCTTTTTAAGGTAACCTGACCCTGTATCTTGTGCAGTTGTGTCTTCTGGTGAACCTCTGTGCATGTTGTTTGTCATGTATACCAACGACTTGATGAAAATGTAGGTGGTCTGTGAAGAAGGCTGTCAAAGGTTAGAGTGGAATATAGCTCAGTTGCAGATACCAGCAGAGAAATAGCAGGTGGAGTTTAACCCAGACAAAGCAGGAGAATGTTGCACTTTGGAAAGGGGATGAAAACAAAATGTAAAGGGAAAGTATACAGTTAAAACAAGATCCTTAACAGGACTGGGATCTTGAAGCAGAGAGAGCTTGAAGCGCAAGTCTTTAGCCCAAAAGTGGCGATACAAGTAGAAAAGGGGGTAAAGAAGATTGAATATGAGTCAGGAAGTTGTGTCAGGCAGTATTTGTAAGCACTGCATGCAGTTCTGATTGTCCCATTACAGAAAGGATTGTTACAGATGATGCAGAAGAGGTTCACTACAATGCTGCCGAGATTAGAGTTTTACCTTTAAGGAGAGGTTGGATGTAATTGAATTGTTTTCTTTGGAGTGTCAGAGACTGAGGAAAGACCCAATAGAGGTTTATAATATTACATGAGGCATTAATAACATAGACAAACAGAGTCTTAATCTGAGCAATATCAGTACCAGAGGAAATAGCTCCCTTTTCACAATCAGATTTCTGAAAATTTCATAAACACTACCTTGTTATTCCTCTTCTGCGCTTTTATTTTTGTAACTTACATGGATGTTTATTGTCTTGCACTGTCCTGCTGCGCAAAGCAACAAATCCCATTATTGATTTATTAATTTGTTTATTTATTGAGATACAGCGTGGAACAGGTCTATTCGGCCCTTCGAGCCACACCGCCCAGCGATCCCCGATTTAACCCCAGCCTAATCACAGAACAATTTACAATGACCACTTAACCTACTGACCGGTACGTCTTTGAAATGTAGAAAGAAACTGGAGCACCCAGATGAAACCCACGCGGTCACAGGGGGAAGGTACAAACTCCTACCAGACAGCCATGGGATAGGAGCAGAATTAGGCCATTCAGCCCATTGGGTCTGCTCTGCTATTCCATTATGAATGATTTATTATCTCTCTCAACTCCATTCTCCTGCCTTCTCTCTATAACCTTTGATGCTCTGACTAATCAGGAGCCTATCAACCTCTGCTTTAAATATACCCAATGACTCGGCCTCCACAGCTGCCTGTGGCAATGAATTCCACAGATTCACCACCCTCTGGCTAAATAAATTCCTCTTCAGCTCTGTTCTAAATGGACGTACTTCTATTCTGAGTCTGTGCCCTCTAGTCCTGGACCCTCCCGCTATAGGAAACAACCTCTCCATGTCCACTTTATTTAGGCCTTTGAAATATATTGAATATTAAATGAGATTCCCCCCCCTCCCAATGAGAACAGGCCCAGAGCCATCAAACACTTCTCATACATTAACCCTTTCATTCCCAGCATCATTCTTGTGCACCCTCTCTGTCAGCGATAATAACCCTGATTCTGAGAGAGCGGGATGAATGCTGATAGAAGTAGGTTCGATAGTGGTGTTTTCGAGGCATATGAACGTGCAGGGATGGATCATGTGTAGGCAGATAGGTAGATTTGGCATCACAGCAGTATAGACATTATGGGTCGAAAGGCCCCTTTGTGTTGTACCGTTCTATGTTCAAGACGACTAATCTCGGCAAAGTGATTCCAATCCCTTTCTGGGGACCTGATACATCGGGTGCAGTACTGAGGGTCACTTTGTGCACAGTGACTACTGTGGGTGAGGTGGTACTGAGGAGGGTCACACTGTAGGAGGAGCAGTACTGAGGGAGGAGATTATTGAGGGAGCACCACACTGTGGGAGAAGGGTAATGAGGGAGTTTCGTACAATGGGAGAGGCAGTACTGAGGGAGTGCAGCACTATGGTTGGAGACATACTTGAGGGGTGTCACGCTGTGGGACAGGTGGCACTAAGGAAGCATTGCACTGTGGGCGGAGAGGTCCCGAGGGAGAATGGCACTGTGGAAGGGGTGGTGCTGAAGAGATGTCACACTGTGTTTGGGGCAGTACTGAGAATCCTCTGTCCCTGTCAGAAGGACGGTGTTATGGAACCTGTCACACTTTGTGGATGGCTAGGGGATTTTCCCCATGTTGTAGGATAAGTATTTACCTCTCAATTAAAAAGGCAAGAACAGATTATGTCTATATCACTTCAGCATGGTGAAAGAATAATTTCTGCTGTGGTTTTCCAGCTGAGATGCGTGAGAGGCAGCAGCTGCAGTTGTGTGAATCGCAGGGGTCCACTTGCAATGGCCTCTCTGATGATTGGTATGATATGCACTAATTCAGGACTGAGATCTGAAAGCTTAGTATTTCTTGAACATTTGGTGCCATCATGAGGAATCCCAAAAAATCACAAGCAGCAGACTTGAATTGAAAAATCAGAATCAAAATCAAGTTTATTATTACTGCTCTTTCTCTTTCTCTCATGGTCTGCTGTCCTATCCGATTCCTTCTTCAGCTCTTTACCTCTTCTGCCTATCACCTTAAAGTAAGCTTCTTACCTTATCCCCCTCCCCCACCTTCTCCCTCATCTGGGTTTACCTATCACCTGCCAGCTTATACTCCTTCCCCTCCCCCTACCTTCTCATTCTAGCTTCTGCCCCCTTCCTTTCCAGTACTGATGAAGGGGCTCAGCTTGAAATGACAATAGTTTATTCCATTCCACAGATGCTGCTTGAACTGCTGAGTTCCTCCTGCATTTGTGTTTGTTCCTGTGAATTTCCAGCATCTACAGAATCTCGTGTGTTTATGATCATGGACATA
Organism: Mobula hypostoma; assembly: GCF_963921235.1. Classification (NCBI taxonomy): domain Eukaryota; kingdom Metazoa; phylum Chordata; class Chondrichthyes; order Myliobatiformes; family Myliobatidae; genus Mobula; species Mobula hypostoma. Next base: position 244,016,775 of record NC_086098.1, read on the forward strand.
TAGAACATAGAACACTTCAGGCCCTTCGGCCCTCGATCCTGTACAAGCCTTTTAAGCTACTCTTAGATTAATCGAATCCTTCCCTCCCACATAGCTCTCCATTGTTCTTCTATTGATGTGCCTATCTAAGGCTACGTCCACACTAGACCGGACAAATCCGTAACCGAAGCTTTTTCTCTTCGTTTTGACCCTCCGTCCACGCTGAAACGCCGCTTTCCTCCCCCAAAAACGGAGCTTTTCTAAAATGCTCTCCAGAGTGTTTAAATCTGAAAACGCCGGTTGGGTGTTGTAGTGTGTACCGGGTAACCGGAGGTTTTTAAAAACCTATCGTCCCTTTCATCGGTGAAGAGACTATGGCTGTAGGAAATGTTTCCAGGGTGACCCCTCAGTGGGAGTGGGGAAGATGTTGATGGGGCCACCCGGAGGTCTGTGTGTCTGTATGTGTAGCTACTGTAGTGGCTGTGAGGCTGGTATTGTGGCGGTGAAAAGCTCTGGGGGGTAGCCATCATATTCCTCATCATTGCAAATCCCTCTGCAACAGAGTTAGTCAGTTTTTCAATGTTCATCGTCAGCCAGGTCATACTGTCCGTGAACTCCTTGTCGGTTGCCTCCATACGCTCCAGTATTTGTTTTTTTCAGTTTTAAGTCCTTCTGCGCAAAAGCCAACAGCTGTCATTCTCTTGGCAATTTCCTTTTAAGTTTTTCTAGTCTGTAACTGGACAAACGCGCACCAAGTATACCATTTCCTCTTCGCTTGTTTCCTGTAGATGTGTCCTGCGCACGCCCAGTAGGAGGAGATTCGCCCAAATACCCATTTTAATGTGGACGGAGGTATTTTCAAAAACGCCTGGTGTGGACGCCTATCGTTTTTACGCACAACCAGCGTTTTCAAAATTATCCGGTCTAGTGTGGATGTAGCCTAAGAGTCTCTTAAATGCCTCTAATGTATCTTCCTCTACCACCACACCTGGCAGCGCATTCCACGCAACAACCACTCTGTTTAAAAACCTACCTCTGACATCCCCCCATACTCTGATCCAATCACTAAGATGATGTTTCCTTGTATAAGCCATTTTGCCCTGGGGACAAGGTGCTGGCTATCCACTCAATTTATGACTTTATTATCTTATACACCTCTATCAACTCATTCCTTCGCTCTACAGGAAAAAAAGCCCTAGCTAGCTCAATCTTTACTCATAAGACATGTTCTCTAATTGGGGGAGTAATGTGATAAATCTCCTCTCCACCGTCTCCAAGGCTGCCACATTCTTCCTATAATGACGTGACCAGAACTGAATACAATATTCTAAGCGTGATCCAACCAGAGTTTTTCAGCTGCAACATTACCTTGTAGCTCTTGAACTCAATCTCCCAACTAATGAAGGCCAGCACACCATGGCCCTTCTTAACAACCCTATCAACTTGTGTGGCAACTTTGAGGGACCCCAAGATCCCTGTTCCTCCTCACTGCTTAGAATCCTGCCATGAAGATAAATAAAAACTACAGATGCTGAAAATCTTAAAAGATTAGCTTTATTTGTCACATGTAGATTGAAACATACAGTGAACTGCATCATTTTGCGTCAACCCTTTTATGAGGATAAGTGAGCTAGGGAAAGGAGGAGAATGAGAAGTTATTTGATACAGGTGTACGAGATGATAAGAGGCATAGATTGTATGGATAGAACAGAGAATATTGCAGCACAATATTGTGCTGACCTTTCATTCTACTCTAAGATCAATCTAACTCTTCCCTCCTACATAGCCCTCCATTTTTCTATCATCCATGTGCCTATCTAAGAGTTTCTTAAATGCCCCTGATGTTTCTGCCTTCAGAATCACCCCCAGTAGGGTGTTCCACTCACCCAGCACTCTTTTTGTAAAGAACTTACCTCTAACATCCCTCTACACTTCCCTCCAATCACATTAAAATTATACTCCTTTGTATTGGCCATTTCTGACCTGGGTAAAAGACTCTGGCTATCCACTCATCATCTTGTACACCTCTACAAAGTCACCTCCCATCCTCCTTCACTTCAAAGAGAAATGCCCTAGTTCATTCAACCTATTTTCATAAGACATCTGGTCCAGGCAGCATCCTGGTAAATCTCCTCTGCACCCTCTTTAAAGCTACCACATCCTTCCTATAATGAGGCGATCAGAACTGAACACATATTCCAAGTGTGCTGTAATCAGGGCTGCAGATTACCTCATGGCTCTTGAACTCAGAGCTCAACACAGTACTCCAGGTATGGTCCAAGTAGGGTTTTATAGAGCTGAAACATTAGTTTGGGCCTCTTGAAATCATGATAGTCAGAGAGTTCAGTGCAGACGGGTATGTTTTGGTGTCATTGTAGGTGGGTACATGTTGCAGTCAGTGCGATGGACAGTGTAGGTGAGTATGTGTTGGGATTAGTGTTTACAGGTATGTGCTGGGGTTAGTGCAGGTGGCCATTCCAAGATTAGCCTATGGATGGGCATTCCATGGTTGGCATGAATGGGGGCAGTTCTGCTTTGGCCTCTACACTACCACCGACACTAACTGCCTCTGCTTCTACGGGCCAGATGCAGACCATCATGTATGACCTGATCACGGAGCTGAACGACCGCGGTGAGGACCTGGAGAAGCAGATCCTGAGCCTGGAGACCAAGCTAGAGGGACTGACCAGCAGCTTGCATGCCCTGCCCGGCCTGATCGCCGAGTCCCTGCGGCAGCAGCAGCATCAGCAGCTCTTGGGCGCCATCGCCGAGGCGGGTGGTGACCCCGCTGACTCCCAGCGCTCCGACAGCCAGCTGGGCCTCAGCTCGGCCTCCTTCCCCACTGGTTCCAGCAGCTGCTAGGGAGCCGGGGAAGGGGGAGGGAGTTGGAGCTGGACAGATATGACTAGACACCTCCCTCACCCCCACCAACTATGCTTCCTCCCCATGCCTCTCCCTCCTAACCTGCCCACTACAGAGGCTGACAGGTGCCAGTGGGGCTTGGCTTCGCCGCAGACTGCATTCTTGCTACGGGGCACCCCCCCCCAACCCTCCTCATTCTCGCATTCCCCAACCCAACACCCTCAATGCAAGAGAAGGGGCTCCAGAACTGGCTGATTGGGTGGTGGTGGTAGGGGGGGGGGTAAAATAACAGACAGAAGCAGCCAAAGAAGGGACCAGAGGATCTGGAGCTGATTCTGACAAGAATTTACAAGGGGACATGGGGTGGGGGTCTGTTCCGCCCTGTGCCCCAAACGGTATTATTTTTTAATGGAAGAAATATAGTAACCAAAAAATTAACAAATAGCTCAAGCACAATGGGACTGGCAGGCACCCAAGGCAGGGGATAGTACTGGTGGTGGTGGTGATGGGCAGTGTCTCCCTCTTGTCTAGACTAGATGAGAGAGAGAGAAGAGACCCTAGGTTCAGTCTTGCCTGACGCTGGGATGCATTTCCCGTTCTGGAGGGGATCAAGGGACATGTGGTCTTGAGGACATCCTCTGCTGCCCGAGGATGGTGTTTGCCTAGAGTCCTGGGGAGACGAGGCCTGCTCCAGACAACAGGAGGAAGTGCCCATCGTTTCTCCCGAATCAAAGGGGTCCCCGAAGAGTAAGTCGCTGAATGGGATGTGAGGGAAACGCTTAGCTTCTTAATTGTTTCAAACAGACATTATTACGGTGGTGGAACATTAATGTGTCAGGACCCTGTTTTGGCGATGGGATGTGATTTAGGTGGGTGGTGGAGAGGTCATGAGTTGATAGTGGAAGAGAGGCCAGTACCAGGACACAAAGAGGTTGGGGTGATTGTGGTGGGGGTGGGGGCGGGGGCGGGGGAGCGCAGCACTCCTTCTCTTTCTTTATAAAAGCCAAGAAGTGCACAATTCAAATGCTGTGGACTGGGGAAAAAAAAATCTGCATCTTCCCTTCGCAATGCCACGTTTTTTTATTAATCAAAATGAAAACAGATGAGATGAGGGATTAAAGCCGTGGAAGAATGCCAGGAAGCCGGAGGGGACTGAAGACATTTAGCAGTACCTGTACCTGTAATATTGGCGATGGGTTTACACCATACGTTATACCTGTCCAGGTTTGACAAGAAGGAAAATTTGCCTATGGCAATGGGTGTCAGAGTGGGTGCGTTTTAAGTGAGTTGGATCCTCCGACGGCTCGATGGGGAACCTGAAGCTGGGTGGTTCAGAGATTATCCCTCCTCAGCGTCCGGTGAGGAAAGTTTAAAAGCTGCCTCTTGGGATTTTGTTCCAATAGCAGCAACAGAAAATAATGTCAGCTCTGTGGGATAATAGGTGGCAAAGCTGATTCTGCCTATCCATACCACTATCCCTGTCTAATTTCACCACAAGTGAGAAAAGGGCATCATTGATACAGGGAAGGTGAACATGGATAGAGATGTGGAAGCTAACAGCAGTGACAAACCACAAGTTATGGCATGGAGGAAATCAGGTAATGGTCAATAGAGGATTATATAATGATAACTTGTTTAGAATTGCACGGCTTACAAGCTAGAATTACCCTAATATTAACTGCCTGGATAACTGTTTGCAATATCCAAATACCCTATCCTTGGTCAGACTCTTAGAGATTTTTTTATTTTTTTATCTGTATGGCAAACTTAAAAGTATTTTAAAAAGTGGTTCAGCCAAGGGTCGGGATTTGATTCATCCCTTCAAGTAAGATTGATTAAAATCAAATTGGAAGTACAAATCTTTGGTCATCTGGAGATGATTTGATTTGAACTGCTTTCTGTGGATTATTCGATGTGCGTCTGTATAAGTTGCTTCCTGTTTTCTGACTGTTATCTATATAGAGATGGTAGTCAGGGCAAATTCAAGATTCAAATTTCTCCTGCGATCTTTCTGATCTACTTGTTGCAGCATCACAATGGGTTACAAATCTGCACAATGGGAGGTAGTGGAGAAATGTACATTTCGAATGACTACTGAGTCAGCACAAAGGGAGTCATGTGATGTACACTGCAATGGCTACCAGTCTGGGAAGTTTGTGAGTCACACAATGCACACTGCAATGGCTACCAGTCTGGGATGTTGTAAGTCACACAATGTGCACTGCAAATGGCTACCTGTCTGGGATAATGGGAGATCAACTACTGTATAATATAAATATACAGTTATAGGGGGAATAAACTTTTGTACAATGCAAATAGTTCCCAATCTGGAATGACTACACCACCTGGAACAATGTGATCAGTTATACTTCACTACAAATGGTTATCAATTTGAGAATTTTGTGTCAACTGATGTACACAACAAATGGCGACCTGTTTGAGACAGCCGGGCATACAAAAGCGTGGGAAAGTGGATGCACGAATGTGTCTCGGCTGAAAGTTAACTTGTTTCCCACTCCCTCTAACTGACCTGTCCCACTGCTAACCAAGCAGTGCACATATAGACATAGCTGAATTATGTTATAACATTTGCAAACATCTAATCTGTTGCTTGTTTCTCAGTCAATCAATTTCCATTATCATTTGGTTGGTGGCTTTGTTTTGGTTATATGTGCAGTGTCACTGTATCCGGAATCTGACACCATCTAAACAATGGTCTAAACCTGTTCACTGTGCAAAGTGCCTTGGACTTCAAGCTAAGGGGTCATCAAATTTGAAGGATATTTATTAAACGGCTTCAGAACCTACCAACTGAATCTCTGGCTCTTTATTCATTCTTACAAATTTAACCTGTTTTTATTCAAAGAGTGGAGGCAACAGTACAGCATTGGAACAGGCCATTCAGCCTACAATGTCTGCTAGACTAACTAATCCCATCTACCTGTATGTGATCTCTATCTCTCCATTCCCTGCTTGTTCATATGTTAGCCTAAATATTATATCTGCTTCTCTCACTTCCCCAGGCAGCACGTTCCAGACACCCAACACTCTCTGCAAATCTTCTTTACACTTTCCCCAGCTCACCTTAAACATATCCCCTCCAGTATTTGACGTTTGCATCCTGGGTAAAAGACTGTCGACACTATAATTTTAGACAGTTATATCAAGTCTCCCTTGGCCTCTGATGCTTCTCAGTCCTTGGTCAGATCTGCTCTGGAGTTTAATGCATCAAATCCATGCACCACAGCTTGGCCAAAGTGTCCTTGCCGTGGCAATGCGGTTTCACTGGAGCAGCACTGGTGCATACTGGCTCCTGTGCTGTACTGTTCTATGTTCTATGCACTGGTGCTAAAAGAGCTCAAGCATAAAGTCAGTTTACACAGGATTGGCTTGCAGTGCATTGAAGGCATGGTACAGCAACTGCACTGTCCATGTCCGCAAAAAGCTGAGGAGAGTGTCACTACACTGCTCGCTGCCTTGAGAAAGCCAGCAGCATGATCAAAGGCCCCACCCATCCATCCCAATCATCTTCTCTTCCTCTCCCACCCATTGGGTAGTGGATGCAAAACCCTGAAAGGATGTACCACAAGGGTCAAGGACAACTTCTACCACACTGTTTTAAGACTATCGAATTATTCCCTAGTATGATTATGTGGACTCCTGATCTTACAGTCTACCTCGTTATGATCCCGCACCTTATTCTCTCCCTGCACCACATTCTCTGTGTAACTGTTGCAGTTCTGCACTTTGTCATTGCTTTAGCTTGTACTACCTCAATGCACCCGTGTAACGCTTTGATCTACGAATACGGGGATCGATGGTTGCCTACTACTCTATATGAACAGAATGTAGGACAAGTTTTCACTGTACCTCGATAAATGTGACAATAACTAACCAATTCCACAAGATCCATATGACATAGGAGCAGAATTAGGCTATTTGACCCATTGAATCTGTTCTGCCATTCCATCACGGCTGAGTTATTTTGCCTCGTAACTCCATTCCCCTGTCTCGCAGTAACCTTTGATGCCCTGACTAATCAAGAACCTATCAACCTCCTCTTTAATTATTCAATGACTTGGCCTTCCCAGCCATCTGTAGTAATGAATTTAACAAATCTGCCACCCTCTGGCTAAAGAAATTCCTCATCTCTGTTCTATAGAGATGTTCATCTATTCTGAGGCTGTGCCTTCTGGTTCTAGACTCCCCCTATCATTCCAATGATAGGAAAAATTGAACTGGAATAAATAGATAAATATTTATTTTATTTATACATACAACACAGAATAGGCCCTTCAGGTCAGCAATGTCCGATAACCCTGAATTAACCATTACCTAATCAGGGGCCTGCCTTATTCTGATCTCCATAACCAGTCAAAGCATCTTGTGGAGGAGGGTGGTGTGATGGTTATGATAAAGGTTTAGAAGATCTGAGGTGCAGAAAATGTGGATTTCTTAGAAGTTTGTGTAGATTCAGCATCCCACCAAAAACTGTGACAAACATCTATAGATGCACAGTGGAAAATATCCTAACTGTTGCATCATGGCCTGGAATGGAAACACCAACGCCGAGGAATAGAAAATTCTACAGAAAGTGGTGGATATGGCCCTGTCCATCACAAGCAAAGCTCTCTCCACCACTGAGTATATTTACATGGAGCATTGCCATCCATCTACAAAGATCCCCACCATCAAGGCCATGATCTCTTCTTGCTATTACAATCAGGTAAGGGGTACTGAAAGCTTAAACCCCTACCACAATCCGATAGCCATCAGGCTCCTGAACCAGTGTGGATAACTTCATTCACCACTGCTCTGAACTGATTCTATGGCCCAAAGACTGACTTTCAAGAACTCTTTACAACTCACGTTCTTAGCATTTTTTTTAAATTTGCTATTTATCTTCGTCAACCTTTGTATAGTTTATATAAATTCTATTATAATGGATTCCAGTTAATTGGGCCATCGATTCATCGGGCAGCCACTTATTTGGGACAGCTCTTAAAGACACAATGCTGCTCAATTGGGACAGGAGACTGTTGCCGAACAGTTTCTAACTAGCATCTGTCATGTGCGCTTGTGTGGCCATTGGACACGACCTGATTTAACCCTAGCCTAATCACGAGTCAATTTACAATGACCAATTTATCTGCCCAGTGCATCTTTGGACAGTGGGAGGAAACTGGAGAACCCAGAGGAAATCCATGCATTCCACACGGAGGATGTACAGAGACTACTTACAGAGGGTTAGTCAGTTGTGGGCATGCTACGTTGGTGTCAGAAGCATGGTGAACAACCAAACAACAGCAAAATGAGCCTTTTCCTCCCTCCCCTCTACGCACCCACACATAGACAGTCCACCAGCCCCAGGTCAGGCCACCTCTGGGCCTCCAGCCTTCACTGGACTTGCAGACTTCCCCCATGGACTTGCAAACCTAGGGCTTTGGAGTTTAAAGTTCAAAGAAAATTTATTATCAATGTACAGTATATGTTACTATATACTACCCTGAGATTCATTTTCTTACAGGCATTTACAGAAAAATGAAGTACAATAGAATTTTACAACAACTATACATAAGTAGAAAAAGAATTACAACCAACCAAAGCACAAAATAAGACAATTAGAAAAAACATTTTTAAATTAAAAAAATAATCAACCCATGATTGGCAACCTGTGCTTTCTGGAATTCTCTGTGTAATCTTTCTGAAGTGTGGTCTCCACCGAGGTTGCTTAACCCTCTGAGATCCTCCAGCAGTTCCCTTTTTTCTGTAGGTCCCAACATCTGCAGACCCTTGGGTCTCAAAAATCTTTCTGCCTTCGTAACTTTGTACACTCCTTAAGTTAATTTTTTCATGCTAATTTTTATCACGGGTCTTAACAACTGTTTGTGCAGTTCAGAGTCAAAATAACTGTCTTTCACAATGCAAAAGGCGTTGTTAATCACCTACTTCTCTGGTGAGTCGCTATACAGCAGGGGGAGACAGAGTACCTCAATCTGCAAATGTTGATGAATCTGATACAGTATAAGAGCAGAGTACCCATGTAGGAAAGGGAGAGAGGAGAGGAAACAAAACCAGAGTGGGGTGATGGGCAGGTGAGGAAAAGAGAAGGGGTAAGGGGATGTCTAGAATGGGGAATAGAAAAGACCTGAACATTGTTCTGTGAAAGGCTTTTTGTAGTTTCAAGCGGTAATGTGGAAAATACCCAAAACAACAGGGACTTTCATATACACAAGAGATTCTGCAGATACTGGAAATTTTGAGCAACACACACAAAATGCTGGAGGAACTTAGCAAGCCAGGCAACATCGCTGTGGGGAATAAACAGTGATGTTTTAGGCCAAGACTCTTCATCGGGACTGGAAAAGAAGGGGACCGAAGCCACAATAAGTAGGTGATGGGGGGGGGGGAGGGGAAGAAGTACAAGCTGGAGAGCGATAGGTAAAACCAGGTGAGGGGAAACGTGTATTAAAGGGGGAGGGGTGAAGTAAAAAGCTGGGAGGTGATAGTGGGAGAGGTATAGGGCTGAAGGAGGAATTTGATAGGAGAGAACAGCGGACAAATGAAGAAAGGGAAGGAGGAAGGGAACCAGAAGGAGATGGGAGGGTGAGGAGAAGAGAAAGGGTGAGCGGTGAACCAGAATGGGGAATAGAAAAATAGAGAAAGAAGGGGGGAGGGTGGAGAAATTACTGGAAATTGGAGAAATTGATGCCATCAGGTTAGAGGCTACCTGGACAAAATATGAGGTGTTGTCCCTCCAACCTGAGTTTGACTTCATCGTGTCAGTAGAAGGAATATTGTATAAAGTTTTTGCAAACTTTCCCCATAATTTAACCCTGTTTAAGGCCTGGCATGACTAGTATAGGAAATGAAAATCTGAGCTGAGGCCAAGATTAGATCAAATGTAATCTTATTGAGCAGCCTAGGGGACATGATTTAGACATAAAATTGAAAGCACACATGGAGACAAAACTATCTAAATACTGTACAGTTTTCAACCAACATCATCCTTTCTGTAGTATAAAAATCTCTAACATATTTGAGATTGAAACATTAACTATTGATATTGAACATGCAGTAATACAAACCATGTCATTCACCACCAGAATAAAACACAGAGACACACTGGCCTGGAAAGATACTCTACATCCAACCCTAACTGAACCTTTTGAACTTGGGCTGGGGAACCAGCTTCTAGTATAGCCTAATCCTGCTTGTTTTTTTCCTGTCAGTCACATACACTCAGTGGCCGCTTTATTAGGTACCTAATAAAGCATACAGAGTGTACTTTCATGGTCTTCTGCTGCTGTAAGATGCAGCAAGATCCACTGCAAACTTCAATGTGTTGTGCATTCAGAAATGCTCTTCTGCCCATCACAGTTGTGCAGTACTTGAGTTACTGTCACCTTCCTGACAGCTTGAACCAGTCTGACCATTCTCCTCAGACCTCTCTCGTTAACAAAACATTTCTGCGAACACAACTGCCACTCATTGGATTTTTTTGATTTTCCCACCATTTTCTGTAAACTCTTGAGAATGTTGTGTGCACAAATCCCAAGAGATCAGCAAATTCTGAGATACTCAAACCAACAATCATTTCCACAGTCAAAATCACTTAGATCACATTTCTTCCTCATTCTGAAGTTTGGTCTGAACAACAACTGACCATGTCTGCATGCTTTTATACATTGAGTTGTTGCCACATGATTGGCTGATCAGATATTTGCATTAAAGAGCTGGTGAACCTAGTAAAGTAGCCACTGAGTTTATCCTTAGTATGGAGCTTAAACCATTGATAAAATTTGACTGGATGGACACCAGAAACAATTTCCTCTGATTGGGAGGAGAAAGGGGTGTGGGGCGAATGGTGATTTCAGTGGCAAAGGATTACAATATTATTGGAGCTAAGTTATTAAGGAGTGAAATGAGGAACAACACAGAATCAGAATCAGGTTTAATAACACTGGCATACATTGTGAAATTCTTGTTTTTCAGCAGTAGTACAGTGCAATACATAATTTAAAAAACACAATAAATTACAATAATATATACAAGAACATAAGAAATCGGAGCAGGAGGAGGCCACCTGGCCCGTCGAGCCTGCTCTGCCATTCAATAAGATCATGGTAGATCTGGCCATGGACTCATCTCCACCTACCTGCTTTTCCCCCCATAACCCTTAATTCCCCTACTATGCATAAAGCTATCCAACCTCGTCTTAAATATGCTCACTGATGTAGCTTCCACTGCTTCACTGGGTAGAGAATTCCACAGATTCACCACTCTCTGGGAAAAGTAGTTCCTCCTTATCTCTGTCCTAAATCTACTCCCCCGAATCTTGATGCTATGTCTCCTAGTTCTACTCACCTACCAGTGGAAACAACTTTCCTGCCTCTATCTTATCTATCCCTTTCATAATTTTATATGTTTCTATAAGATCTCCTCTCATCCTTCTGAATTTCAGCGAGTACAGACCCAGGCGATTCAATCTCTTCTCATACTCTAGCCCCCTCATCTCTGGAATCAACCCAGTGAACCTCCTCAGCACTGCCTACAAAGCCAAAGTATATGCTTTCTCAGGTAAGGAGACCAGAACTGCACGCAGTACTCCAGGTGCGGCCTCACCAGTACCCTGTACAGTTGCAGCATAACCTCCCTGCTCTTAAATTCAATCTCTCTAGCAATGAAGGACAACATTCCATTTGCCTTCTTGATAATCTTCTGCATCTGCAATACAGTACAATCTTTTGTGATTCATGCACAAGCACTCCCAAGTCCCTCTGCACAGCAGTATGCCACAATTTTTTACCATTTAAATAATAATCCCCTTCCAATGTAGATGACCTCACATTTACCAACATTGTACTCCATCTGCCAGACCTTTGCCCACTCACTTAACCTACCTACATCTCTCTGCAAACTCTCTGTAACTTCTGCACGATTTGCTTTTCCACTCAATTTAGTATCATCAGCAAAATTCGATACACTACACTCGGTCCCCTCTTCCAGATCGTTAATATATCGTGAACAGTTGTGGGCCCAGCACCAACCCCTGCTGCACACCGCTCACCACTGACTGCCAACCAGAGAAACACCCCTGTATCCAAGCTCCCTGCTTTCTATTGGTTAACCAATTCTCTATCCATGCTAATACATTATTCCAAACTCTATGCATTGATATCTCATGAAAAAGTCTTTTATGTGGCACCTTATTGAACTTCTCCTGGAAATCCAAGTAAATAATGTCCATTTGTTCCCCTCTATACCACTGCACTCATTATATCCTCAAAGAACCTTCCCTTGGTTCTTCCTTTGCTGAATCCATGCTAATCTGCCTGATGGATTCATTTCTTTCCAGCAGCCTTGCTATTTCTTCTTTAACGATAGCTTTAAGCAGTTTCCCTATTACGGGTGTTAAATTAACTGCCTATAGTTGCCTGCCTTTTGCCTACATCCTGTTTTTGAACAGTGGTGTGACACTCACAGTCTTCCAATCCGCCAAGATAATAGGTGCAGGACGAGGCCATTCGGCTCTTTGAGCCAGCACCGCCATTCACTGTGATCATGGCTGATCATCCACAATCAGTACCCCGTTCCTGCCTTCTCCCCATATCCCTTGACGCCTCTACCTTTAAGAGCTCTATCTAACTCTTTCTTGAAAGAATCCAGAGAATTGGCCTCCACTGCCTTCTGAGACAGAGCATTCCACAGATCCACAACCCTCTGTGTGAAAAAGTTTCTCCTCAACTCCATTCTAAATGGTCTACCCCTTATTCTTAAACTGCGGCCTCTGGTTCTGGACTCCCCCAACATCGGGAACGTTTCCTGCCTCTCGCGTGTCCAATCCCTTAATAATCTTATATGTTTCAATTAGATCCCCTCTCATCCTTCTGAATTCCAGTGTATACAAGCCCAGTCGCTCCAATCTTTCAACATATGACATTCCCGCCATCCCTGGAATTAACCCAGTGAACCTACGCTGCACTCCCTCCATAGCAAGAATGTCCTTCCTCAAATTTGGAGACCAAAACTGCACACAATTCTCCAGGTGGGGTCTCACCAGGGCTTTGTACAACTGCAGAAGGACCTCTTTGCTCCTATACTCAACTCCCCTTGTTATTAAGGCCAACATGCCATTAGCTTTCTTCACTGCCTGCTGTACCTGTATGCTTACTTTCAGTGACTGATGAACAAGGACACCCAGATCTCGTTGTACTTCCCCTTTTCCTAACTTGACACCATTCAGATAGTAATCTGCCTTCCTGTTCTTGCCACCAAAGTGGATAACCTCACATCTATCCACATTAAATTGCATCTGCCCACTCACCCAACCTGTCCAAGTCACCCTGTATTCTCATAACATCCTCCTCACATTTCACACTGCCACCCAGCTTTGTGTCATCTGCAAATTTGCTAATGTGACTTTTAATCTCTTCATCTAAATCATTAATGTATATTGTAAATAGCTGCGGTCCCAGCACCGAGCTTTGCGGTACCCCACTAGTCACTGCCTGCCATTCTGAAAAGGACCCGTTAATCCCTACTCTTTGTTTCCTGTCTGCCAACCTATTTTCTATCCATGTCAGTACCCTATCTCCAATACCATGTGCTCTAGTTTTGCCTACTAACCTCCTATGTGGGACCTTATCAAAGGCCTTCTGAAAGTCCAATACATCCACTGGCTTTCCCATGTCCATTTTCATAGTTACATCCTCAAAAAATTCCAGAAGATTAATCAAGCATGGTTTCCCCTTCGTAAATCCATGCTGACTCGGACCTATCCTGTTACTGCTATCCAAATATGCCGCTATTTCATCTTTTATAATTGACTCCAGCATCTTCCCTACCACTGATGTCAGACTAACTGATCTATAATTGTGTTTTCTCTCTCCCTCCTTTCTTAAAAAGTGGGATAACATTAACTATCCTCCAATCCGCAGGAACTGATCCTGAATCTATAGAACATTGGAAAATGATTACCAATGCGTCCACGATTTCTAGAGCCACCTCCTTAAGTACCCTGGGATGCAGACCATCAGGCCCTGGGGATTTATCAGCTTTCAGTCCCATCAGTTTACCCAACACCATTTTCTGCCTAATGCGAATTTCCTTCAGTTCCTCCGTTACCCTAGGCCCTCTGGCCAATATTACACCTGGGAGATTGTTTGTGTCTTCCCTAGCTCGTCCTGACTTGACCTGCTCAGAGTCCAGAGAATTTTGGCAAATAATCACCAAATCCTCTACTATAACTTCTGCCATTTCTTTCATACCCTGGGATGCATTCTATCAGGACCAGGGGACTTATCTACCTTCAGGCCCACAAGTTTGCTCAGCACTAACTCTTTAGTGATAGCTATTGTATCGAGGGTCTCACCTCCCAATGCATCCATAACATCTCTCTTTGGCATGTTAGAAGTGTCCTCCATCATGAAGACAAACACAAAATAGTCATTCATATCTTACTGTATATCTTATTGTTATTTCTTATATATATTGCACTGTGTATATGGTCCTTTGCTTTTTTAATTCAATTTTTGTTTAAGGTGTTTATTTTTGTCTTCGGCATTAGTGCATCAGTAGAAAAGAGCAAATTTAGATTTCCAAAATCTAAGTGGAACAAGTGCTACACGTGCCCTTACACTTCCTCCCTTACCACCATTCAGGGCCCCAGATAGTCCTTCCAGGTGAGGCGACACTTCACCTGTGAGTCAGCTGGGGTGATACACTGCATCCGATGCTCCCGATATGGCCTTCTATATATTGGCGAGACCCAACACAAACTGGGAGATCGTTTCACTGAACACCTACGTTCTGTCTACCAGAGAAAGCAGGATCTCCCAGTGGCCACACATTTAATTCCACATCCCATTCACATTCTGACATGTCTATCCATGGCCTCCTCTACTGTAAAGATGAAGCCCCACTCAGGGTGGAGGAATAACACCTTATATTCCGTCTGGGTAGCCTCCAACCTGATGGCATGAACATTGACTTCTCTAACTTCCGCTGATGCCCCACCTCCCCCTCGTACCCCATCCGTTATTTATATATATATATATATATATATATATACACATACACACATTCTTTCTCTCTCTCTCCTTTTTCTCCCTCTGTCCCTCTGACTATACCCCTTGCCCAACCTCTGGGTTTTTTCCCCCTCTCCCTTTTCTTTCTCCCTGGGCCTCCTGTCCCATGATCCTCTCATATCCCTCTAGCCAATCACCTGTCCAGCTCTTGGCTCCATCCCTCCCCCTCCTGTCTTCTCCTATCATTTAGGATCTCCCCCTCCCCCTCCCACTTTCTACTAGCTCTTACTAGCTCTTCCTTCAGTTAGTCCTGACGAAGGGTCTCGGCCCGAAACGTCGACTGTACCTCTTCCTAGAGATGCTGCCTGGCCTGCTGCGTTCACCAGCAACTTTGATGTGCGTGGCTTAGATTTCCAACATTCATTTTCCAAAAACTTACATGTTAGAGAATTTTTTGTATTTTGTTAAAGAAGCTAACATATTAAGTACAAGATCACTTTTCAAATAAAACTTGATTACTTTGTAGGCATACAGCTCAGTGCACGATTAAACAAAGATAACAAGTGCTAATGATCACTGACGTAATGAGTTGAATGAACTAAACTGGTTAACTGAAACAGAAATGGGTGTAGAAGGAATCAAACTGGGTGAAGGACAACCAGACTAAAAGTTGTGGCAGATGTAACAGCTGAACCTTCAAATCATTAATTCTTACACCCCGGCAAAAGCAAGCATAGCAACAAGACACAAGATGGTCATCCTGCATCAGGAAAGTTTCCCCAAGCAAAAATTTTGCAGCAGACAGGTGTTTCAAGGTGTGCTGTCCAAGCTCTTCTGAAGAAACACAAAGAAACAGGCAAGTCTGAAGACCGGAATCACAGTGGTTGGTCACAGAAACAGAGTGCAGCAGATGAGAAATACATCAAACTGACATCCCTTCTAAATTGGAAGATAAGCTCTGAACTCACAGAAACCACTGGAACTCAAGTATACCCCCCTACAGTCCAGAGAAGTCTTGCCAGAAGTCGTCTTCATGGAGGAGTTGCCGCCAAAAAGCCATTCCTCTGGTGGAAACGAAGCTAATGGACTCATCTATACACAAAAACACATAGACTGGGTTGCTGAACAATGACCGCAAGTACTCTAGACTGACCAGTCAAAATTTGAAATTTTGGGCTTAAACGGGAGGCAGTTTGTTAATAGCAGAATTGGAGATTGCAACATGGTTGAGTATCTGCAGCCAACGGTGAAGCATGGCAGAGGTTCCCTGCAGGCTTGGGGTTGTATTTCTGCAAACAGTTGGTAATCTGGTCAGAATTAAAGGAATTCTCAATGTTGAGAAGTAAACATCAGGTGGGAGGAGAGAGAGCAGCGCACCGCATGCGTGCGCAGCCCTCCGGTGAATATGATATCATATCTGTTAAATAGGAGCCGTGGACAATTCTGATTTGATGGAGAATGAACGTGAAAGCACAGAGGAACATCTGGAGAAATTTCTGAAACGCTCGTTCGCTGCTGTCGTTACTGCGTGGTTGGGAATCTTTCGGAGGGTAGGCCTCAAAATCCCCGGCTTTGCCTGCTGTTGGCAACCGAGGTTGAGGTCGAATCGTTCGGACAGAGATGGTGCTCAGTACTCTGTGTCGGAGAGCTGATTCGGAGGCTCGAAGTTTTCGGACGACTCAGAGTTGGACTGTGGTCAGCATGGCAGGGAGAGTTCTTCCTTCTCCCGTCTGCATGAGATGTGGGACATTTGAGAGACTTTGAACTTTACTGTGCTGATGGACTTCTTCATCAAGTTATGGTATTGTTGCACTGTTGTAACTATATGTTATAATTATGTCAGTTTTTTCAGTCTTGGTCTGTCCTGTGTTTTGTGATATCACACCGGAGGAAATATTGTATCATTTCTTAATGCATGCATTACTAAATGACGATAAAAGAGGACTACGTGTCTTCATAATCTAAAAGCAGATTCTTACCACCAGGGAAGTGTGATTGGTCCCAACTTCATTCTGCAGCAGGACAATGACCCTAAATACATGGCCAAGGTTATAAAGAACTTGAAGTGAAGAGAAGAACAAGAAGTTCTACAACAGACGATATGACCTCCACAAAGCCCTGATCTCAACATCACTGAGGCTATCTGGGATTAGCTGGAGAGACAGAGGCAAGCAAGACAACCAAAGTCTGCAGAATAACTGTGGCAAGTTCTCCAATATGCCTGGAAAAATCTATCAGCCGACTTTCTTATAAATCTGTGCAACAGTGTAGCTAAGAAAATTTATGCAGTTTTAAAGGCAAATGGTGTCACACCAACTATTGATTTGATTTAGTTTTTACTGTTTACTGCTCTTTATAGTTTTTTTGATACTTAGAAACTTTACATTACACTATTTTTTAAAGCATCTTTGCTTTACAGAATTTTTTTCATGTGCCTAAGAAGTCTGTATAGTACTTGTGGTATATATTTATATATAACTGTACATATTGGTGATAATATCTCCTCCTCGCTGATGATCAGGGGTGCACCTCAGGGGTATCTGCTCAGCCCACTGCTCTACTCTCTCTATACCCATGACTGTGTGGCTAGGCATAGCTCAAATACCATCTATAACGTTGATGATACAACCATTGTTGGTAGAATCACAGATGTAGGTAAGAGGGTGTATAGGAGCGAGAAGTACCAACTAGTGGAGTGGTGTTGCACCAACAACCTGGCACTCCATGTCAGTAAGACGAAAGCTGATTGTGGACTTCAGGAAGGGTAAGACAAAGGAACATGTACCAATCCTCACTGAGGGATCAGAAGTGGAGAGAGTGAGCAGTTTCAAGTTCCTGTGTGTCAAGATCTCTGAGGACCTAACCTGGTCCCAACATATTGATGCAGCTATAAAGAAGGCAAGACAGCGACTATACCTTATTAGGAGTTTGAAGAACTCTTAAATGGTCACTGAACCCATGAACACTTCCTCACTTTTTTAATATGTACTATTTCTGTTTTTGCATGATTTTTTATCTATTCATATATTATGTATTGCATTGAACTGCAGCTGCTAAGTTAACAAATTTCATGACACTTGCCAGTGATAGTAAACCTGATTCTGATATATATATGGATTCCAGTTAATTGGTACACATCAGGACCAGTACATTTTGGCCCAATTAAGCGACGGCCTCAATTAGCCGAGGTTTCATGGAAATAGTTCAAAAGGTATAAAAAGACAAACTACCATTTAATTAAGTCAAATATTATGTACTTAAATGAAATACAAAACAAGTTAAACAACAGGAATTCTGCAGATGCTGGAAATTCAAGCAACTCACATCAAAGTTGCTGGTGAACGCAGCAGGCCAGGCGGCATCTCTATGAAGAGGTACAGTCGACGTTTCAGGCCGAGACCCTTCGTCAGGACTAACTGAAGGAAGAGTTAGTAAGAGATTTGAAAGTGGGAGGGGGAGATCCAAAATGATAGGAGAAGACAGGAGGGGGAGGGATGGAGCCAAGAGCTGGACAGGTGATTGGGAAAGGGAATATGAGAGGATCATAGGACAGGAGGTCCGGGGAGAAAGACAAGCGGGGCGGGGAGGAACCAGAGGATGGGCAAGGGGTATAGTCAGAGGGACAGAGGGAGAAAAAAGAGAGTGAGAGAAAGAATGTGCGTATAAAAATAAATAACGGATGGGGTACGAGGGGGAGGTTGGGCATTAGCGGAAATTAGAGAAGTCGATGTTCATGCCATCAGGTTGGAGGCTACCCAGACGGAATATAAGGTATTGTTCCTCCAACCTGAGTGGGGCTTCATCTTTACAGTAGAGGAGGCCGTGGATAGACATGTTAGAATGGGAATGGGATGTGGAATTAAAATGCATCTCCCAGTGGCCACACATTTTAATTCCACATCCCATTCCCATTCTGACATGTCTATCCACAGGCTCCTCTACTGTAAAGATGAAGCCACACTCAGGTTGGAGGAACAACACCTTATATTCTGTCTGGGTAGCTCCAACCTGATGGCATGAACATCGACTTCGCTAATTTCCGCTAATGCCCCACCTCCTCCTCGTACCCCATCCGTTATTTATTTTTATACACACATTCTTTCTCTCACTTTTTCTGTCCCTCTGACTATACCCCTTGCCCATCCTCTGGTTCCCCCCCCCTTGTCTTTCTCCCGGGACCTCCTGTCCCATGATCCTCTCATATCCCCTTTCCCAATCACCTGTCCAGCTCTTGGCTCCATCCCTCCCCCTCCTGTCTTCTCCTATCATTTTGGATCTCCCCCTCCCACTTTCAAATCTCTTACTAACTCTTCCTTCAGTTAGACCTGACGAAGGGTCTCGGCCTGAAACGTCGACTGTACCTCTTCCTAGAGATGCTGCCTGGCCTGCTGCGTTCACCAGCAACTTTGATGTGTGTTACAAAACAAGTTAGAACACTTGTGGCTAAAGGGATTAGGGGGTATGGAGAGAAGGCAGGTACAGGGTTCTGAGTTGGATGATCAGCCATGATCATACTGAATGGCGGTGCAGGCTCAAAGGGCCGAATGGCCTACTCCTGCACCTATTTTCTATGTTTCTACTATCAGCAGTATGAGGAGCTACGGGATCTTAGCTCCTCATAGTTGGCTTGGGGGTTGTCCATTGTATAGACCAATGGCAGAAAACCTGTTGCAGGTGCTTTAAAAGTGGAAACACCATGTCACTGGGGCAGTTCCACTGTCTCATACCCAAAAGTCCAGGTCCAGCGATACAAAGGTCGTCACAACTGAGGTCTTCATTCTTTGCCTTGGTTAACTGTTACTTATTTTGTGCCTTGTCATGTCCTTCGCTCTCCACAGAGCATTGCAGAATCACCTTTCTGGCCATTGGATCTCACTGTACATCTTACCTACCTAGTTCGTAGGAGCTAGATTTGAATGCTAGGACAGGCATGACCTTATCTCACAGGGGTACAAGGCCCGCTGGTTACCCTCACCTGATTTAGCCTACCTGTTGAAATGGTTTACTGGGATGTGCCTGCTGTTGAATGCAAACAGCTGTTTGGAGCCACAGGTGAGAGCTTATTGTATGCTGTTGTGTTCTTTTGATTGACTGTAAATGAACAAACTCAGTGCAGACACCTAAGTGTAGATAATGGACTACCTTCATATAATTTTTGATGGTTGCATTCTCCAACTCTTCATTTTCATTGTGCATTCAAGATGATTGTTGATACCTTCAAATTCTTCGTAGTTCCTAATTTGCTAAAGTAGTGAAATTGTTTCATTTTCATTCCTGGCTTTTTCTGGCATCTCCAAGCCTGAATGCTTGAAAGCACAGTGAGCAAAACAGTTCTGAATTGTCTTACTGCTTATTTCTCACCAAATATCAGCGAAAAAAAATTGCTGCTTTTTGAATACAAAGACATGCAACTGACACTATTTTAAAAACTGTTCGCTCGAAGCATGGCGATGTGTCTAATAGCCACGCAAGTACACATGACTGACACTATTTAGAAACTTTTCAGCAACAGTCTCCTGCCCCAATTAAGCGGAATAGTGCCCCAAATAAATGAAGGGAATCCCAGCTATTTTCTCGATTAGTGTTTGTTCTTTAAGAGTTGTCCCAAATAAATGGCTGCCCTGATTAACCAATGCTCCAATTAACTGGAAACTCACTGCACATAAAATTAAATAAGTCGTGCAAAGAGTGAGGGAAAATTATAGTGATGTAATGCACATGGGTTAATTGTCCCTTTAGAAATCTGGTCATAGTACATATGTAGAAATTTGTTAGAGTCTTTGCAAATCTCCTCAAACTTCTCATGAAATATAGCCACTGTCGTGCTTTCTTTGTAATTGCATCAATGTGTTAGGCCTGGGATAGATCTCCAGAGATATTGACACCAGGAACTTAAACCCTTTCCACTGCTGATCGCTTGATGAGAACTGGTGTGTGTTCTTTTGCCTTCCCCTTCCTGAAGTCCACAATCAATTCCTTGATTTTACTGACATTGAGCACTTTCTCACACAGGAATATTGGAGCTCTAGGCTACATACTGAGGTCAGTAAAAATTGGCATGGAGGTAAAAAATGAACCAAAAGGGCTTTTGGAAAGTTTCCCTTCCACTCGAGAGTGCTGTGAAATTGTACTTCCAATGTAAACTATATTGAATTGGCTCCATCTGTATTCCCACTTTCAGCATTGCAGCTTACAGGAAAGAAGGGCTTCTGGGTTGTGCAACCATTCACAGATCCGCCT
Organism: Mobula hypostoma; assembly: GCF_963921235.1. Lineage (NCBI taxonomy): Eukaryota > Metazoa > Chordata > Chondrichthyes > Myliobatiformes > Myliobatidae > Mobula > Mobula hypostoma. The sequence continues at coordinate 244,037,885 of NC_086098.1, forward strand.
TTGATCTCCATATCAAACTATCAGTCCAAGTATCTAAGTGTCTTGCTGAGGTAGGTGGTATGGTGGTTATGATAAAGTACTCGTAAATCCGAAGTGCAGCTATGTGAATTTCTTGGAAGTTTGCATAGATTCAGCATGTTGACAAATGTCTATAGAGGTACAGTAGAGAGTATCCTGACTGGTTGCATCATGGCCTGGTATGGCAATACCACTGTCCAGGGATGGAAAATTGTACACAATGGTGGATATGGCCCTCCCTACCATTGAGTACATTTACATGGAACACTGCCACAAGAAAACAGCATCCATCTTCAAAGACTCCCACCATCCAAGCCATGACCTCTTCTCACTACTACAATCAGGTAGGCAGTATAGAAGGTTTAGACCCCTACCACCAGGTTCAGGTTATTCCTACAACCATCAGGCTCCTGAACCAGTGTGGATAACTTCAGTCAACACTCCTCTGATTCTTTGGCCTACAGACTGACTTTCAAGGACTCTTTACAACTCACATTCTTAGAATTTAAAAAAAAAATTTGCTATTTATCTTTGTCAGTCTTTGTATAGTTTTTTGTAAATCCTATTACAGTGGATTCCAGTTAATTGGGCCATCGACTCATTGGGCAGCCATTTATTTGGAACAGCTCTTAAAGACGCTGTGCTGCTTAATTAGGACAGGAACTATTGCCGAACAGTTTCTAACTAGTGTCAGTCGTGTGCACTGGAGTGGCCATTAGACACTACACTGTGCTTAGAGTGAACAGTTTTTAAAGAGCATTAGTTGCATGTGCTTGTGTTCAAAAAGCAATGATTTCTGTCACTGATCATTGATGAAAAGTAAGCAGTAAGACAATTCATAACTGTTTAGCTCACTGCAGTTTCAAGCATTCAGGCTGTGAATGAAAATTAAACTATTTCACTACTTCAAAAAGTTAGGAACTACAAAGAAATTGAAGATATTGACAATCATCTTGAAAGTTGCAATGAAAATGAAGATTTGGAGAATTAAATCATTGGAAGTTGTATGAAAGCAGTCCATTATCTGCACTAGATGTCAGCTGATTTTGTTAATTTACAGTCATTCAAGAGAACACGGCAGTGTGCATTGGATGAATATCCCAGATAACCATTAGGAACTAAAACAAAGTTTAATAATACTGTAGTAGTATTGATAGTGTACTAACTTATTCCATGTTTCATTTAAATACATAACTTGTAACTCAGTACTTTGTGTTTTTATACCTTTTCAACTATTTCCATGAAACACTGGCTAATTGGAACAGCTGCTTTGTTGAGCCAAAATGTACTGGTCCTGATGTGTCGCAATTAACCAGAATCATTATATCTTTATTTTTATTCCACTAAATGCATGCAAAAAAATGTATCGCAAGGTAGTATATAGTATCTTTGACAATAAATTTACTTTGAACTTAAATATGAGGTATCACAATTTTAAGATGATGGAAGGAAGTATAAGGGGGAAGTAAGAGGTAAGTATTTACACAGAGTAGTCGGCAAGTGGAATGTGCTGCCTAGGGAGGAGGTAGAGGCTGATACATTAGGAACATTTAAGAGACTCTCAGCCACGTGAATAAAGAAAAAATGGAGGCTCTAAATGGGAGGGAAGGGTTAGATCGATTTTGGAGTAGGTTAAAGGATTGGCATAACTTCTATGTTCTAAAGTGCATCATAATAGTTTAAGGATTTAATTTTTTTTTGAATTTTTTAAAAAAAAGTGTACTTAGTACAAGTGATCATCATGCCCAGTGTCAGTTTGTCATTTAAAAAACCCGACTGGTTCCCAAATACCTTTTTACAATAGAAACCTGTCCTATGTGTCTCCATTCCTCAGACCATTGTGTGGGGCATCTGGCACAGAAACAGACCATTCAGCCCTACTGTTCTAGGCCACTGCTTTTGTTTGCCACCAAACCATTCCCATCCACATCACCCTAACTGGCGGAGGTTACATCCTCTTGAGTGAACTAAAATAAACGATACAGAATAGGGTGGTTAACGAATTGCCACACTTGCACTGAACTTCTCTGTTCCTGTGCACTGTAGTTAGGGTTAATTTGAATGGTATCCCTCTATGAGGGAAACAAATTCACCAAGGTCCCTTCATTCTGACCTACTACTGAAGAAGACAACAATGCTCCCAAGCCACAAAAGGGTGCAGAAAAGATTCACCAGGGTGTTGCCTGGGATGGAGCATTTTATCCGTGCACATCTTACTTAAAACTGCTCACAATACTCAAATACCTTTTGAGGCCTTACCAGTGTGTTATAAAGCTTCAACATTACATCCTCGCTTTTATATTCTACTCCTCTCGAAATGAATGCTAACATTGCGTTTGCCTTCCTCACCGGTCTGCAAGTTAACCTTTTGGGAATCCTGCACGAGGAATCACAGGTCTACTTGCATCTTGGATTTCTGAATTTTCTCTCCATTTAGAAAATAATGCACATTTTTATTTCTTCTACCAAAAGTGCATGGCCATACACTTTCCAACACTGTATTCTATCAGCCACTTCTTTGCCCATTCTCCTTGACTTGCTAAGTCCTTCTGCAGCTCCCTGCTTCCTAAACACTACATGCCCCTACACCTATCTTCATATCATCCACAAAGAACATCCAGGTGGTCTTTTACAAACTTGAGTTGTGCAGCAATGTTTTTTTTTGGAGAGCAGTGGTTTCCTCCATGGGGTCCTTCCATGAATACCATTCTTGTTCAGTGTTCTTCTTATCGTGCACACACGAACAGAGACCTTAGCAAATCCTAGAGATTTCTGCAGGTCTTTTGCTGTTACCCTTGGGTTGTTTTTAACCTCTTTCAGCATTGCATGTTGTGCTCTTGGTGTGATCTTTGCAGGATACTCACTCCTAAGGAGAGTTGCAACAGTACTGAATTTCCTCCATTTGTAGACAATTTCCCTTACTGTGGACTGATGAACACTCAGGTCATTAGAAATGCTTTTATAGCCTTTTCCAGCTTCATGCATCGCTACAATTCTTCTTCTCAGGTCCTCTAAAAGTTGTTTTGATCACAGAACGGTGCACATAAACAGATATTTCTTGAAAAGAGCAGGCTCTGTCAGTAACCTGACTGTGTGTGTGTTTTTACAGAGCAGGGCACCTCTACAACCCACATCTCCAATCTCATCTCGTTGACTGGAACACCTGACACCAAATAGCTTTTGTAGAAGGTATTAGCCCAGAGGTTTACATTTTTTTCCCAACAAATACATGTAATATTGGATCATTTTTTCCAATAAATAAATGAACAAGTATAATGTTTTTGTTATTTATTTAATTGGGTTCTCTTTATCTAGTTTTTGGACTTGGGCGAAGATCTGATCACATTTTAGGTCATGGTTATGAAGAAATAGAGAAAATTCTACAGGGTTCACAAACTTTATAGCACCATTGTATCCCTTCAGACCTTTCAGTTTCACAAGCACTTTCTCCTTAGTAATGGCAACTTCACTCACTTCAGAGTGGTCGGCTATGTGCGGAACCAAAGGAAATGGGGGAGATCTTAAATAGGTTTTTTGCGTCTGTATTTACTAAGGAAACTGGCATGACGTCTATGGAATTAAGGGAAACAAGTAGTGAGATCATGGAAACTGTACAGATCGAAAAGGAGGAGGTCCTTGCTGTCTTGAGGAAAATTAAAGTGGATAAATCCCCGGGATCTGACAGGGTGTTTCCTCGGACCTTGAAGGAGAATAGTGTTGAAATTGCAGGGGCCCTGGCTGAAATATTTAAAATGTCGCTGTCTACAGGTGAGGTGCCAGAGGATTGGAGAGTGGCTCATGTTATTCTGTTGTTTAAAAAAGGATCGAAAAGTAATCCGGGAAATTATAGGCCAGTAAGTTTAACGTCGGTAGTAGGTAAGTTATTGGAGGGAGTACTAAGAGACAGAATCTACAAGCATTTGGATAGACAGGGACTTATTAGGGAGAGTCAACATGGCTTTGTGTGTGGTAGGTCATGTTTGACCAATCGATTGGAGTTTCTCAAGGAGGTTACCAGGAAAGTGGATGAAGGGAAGGCAGTGGATATTGTCTACATGGACTTCAGTAAGGCCTTTGACAAGGTCCCGCATGGGAGGTTAGTTAGGAAAATTCAGTCGCTAGGAGAGGTGGTAAATTGAATTTGACATTGGCTCGATGGAAGAAGCCAGAGGGTGGTGGTAGAGAATTGCTTCTCTGAGTGGAGGCCTGTGACTAGTGGTGTGCTACAGGGATCAGTGCTGGGTCCATTGTTATTTTTCATCTATATCAATAATCTGGATGATAATGTGGTAAATTGGATCAGCAAGTTTGCTGACGATACAAAGATTGGAGGTGTAGTAGACAGTGAGGAAGGTTTTCAGAGCCTGCAGAGGGACTTGGACCAGCTGGAAAAATGGGCTGAAAAATGGCAGATGGAGTTTAATACTGACAAGTGTGAGATATTGCACATTGGAAGGACAAACCAACGTAGAACATACAGGGTTAATGGTAAGGCAGTGGAACAGAGGGATCTGGGAATACAGATACAAAATTCCCTAAAAGTGGCGTCACAGGTAGATAGGGTCGTAAAGAGAGCTTTTGGTACATTGGCCTTTATTAATCAAAGTATTGAGTATAAGAGCTGGAATGTCATGATGACGTTGTATAAGGCATTGGTGAGGCCGAATCTGGAGTATTGTGTTCAGTTTTGGTCACCAAATTACAGGAAGGATATAAATAAGGTTGAAAGAGTGCAGAGAAGGTTTTCAAGGATGTTGCCGGGACTTGAGAAACTCAGTTACAGAGAAAGGTTGAATAGGTTAGGACTTTATTCCCTGGAGCGTAGAAGAATGAGGGGAGATTTGATAGAGGTATATAAAATTATGATGGGTATAGATAGAGTGAATGCAAGCAGGCTTTTTCCACTGAGGCAAGGGGAGAAAAAAACCAGAGGACATGGGTTAAGGGTGAGGGGGGAAAAGTTTAAAGGGAACACTGGGGGGGGCTTCTTCACACAGAGAGTGGTGGGAGTATGGAATGAGCTGCCAGACGAGGTGGTAAATGCAGCTTCTTTTTTAACATTTAAGAATAAATTGGACAGATACATGGATGGGAGGTGTATGGAGGGATATAGTCCGTGTGCAGGTCAGTGGGACTAGGCAGAAAATGGTTCGGCACAGCCAAGAAGGGCCAAAAGCCCTGTTTCTGTGCTGTAGTTTCTATGGTTTCCCCCTGACAGTCTTGAACTTCTGGCATACTACTAGCGTCTTCCATAGTGAAGACTTATGCAAAATACTTATTCAGTTCGTCTGCCATTTCCTTGTGCCCACTACTACCTCTCCAGCATCATTTTTGTAGCGGTCCGATATCTACACTCACCTCTCTTTTACTCTTTATATTTCTGGTGAAAGCTTTGGTATCCTATTGGCTGCCATCATTTCCCCGCTAGTGTCCCCTTCCACTCAACTTTGGCCTAAATACTGATATATCTGACTTTAGCTTCCTCCTCTCAAGTCGCAGGGTGAATTCTATCATATTATGATCACTGTTACCTAAGGCTTCCTTAAGCTCTCTAACTAATTCCGGATCATTGCACAACACCCAATCCAGAATATTTGATCCCCTAGTGGGCTCAACTATGAGCTGCCCTAAAAAGTCATCTTGTCAGCATTCTATAAATTCCCCCTCTTGGGATCCAGCACAAACCTGATTTTCCCAGTCTACCTGTCTATTGAAATCTCCCATGACTATCATAACATTGGCCTTTTGACATGCTTCCTCTTTCTCCTTCTGTAATTTGCAACCCACAATCTGGCTACTGTTCATAGGCCTGTATATAACTCCCATCAGGGTCATTTTACCCTTGCAGTTAACTCTACCCACATGGATTCTACATCTTTTGATCCTATGTCACCTCTTTCTAAGGATTTGATTTCAGTTTTTACCAACAGAGCCACCCCACCCACTATGCCTACCTCCCTGTCCATTCAATACAATGTGTATCCTTGGATGTTCCCTACGCGACTCCCTTGTCCATTCATCCCTCTGCACTGATCTCCTGCCTGGCACTTATCCTTGCAAGCAGAACAAGTACTACACCTGCCCCCTACACCTCCTTCCTCTCTACCATTCAGGGCCTCAAACAGTTCTTCCAGTGAGGTGACACTTCATCTGTGAGTCTGTTGGGGTCATCTACTGTATCCATTGCTCCCGGTGCGGCCGCCTGCATATCGGCAAGACCTGATATGGATTGGGAGACAGCACCGTTGAGCACCTACGCTTTGTCTGCCAGAAAAAGAGGGATCTCCCAGTGGCCACCCAGTTTAATTCCAATACCTATTCCCATTCTGACATGTCAATCCATGGCCTCCTCTACTGTTGTGATGAAGCCACACTCATGTTGGAGGACCTTATATTCTGTCTGGGTAGCATTCAACCTGATGGCATGAACATCGATTTCTCCAACTTCTGGTAATGCCCCCTTCACCATTCCCCATCCTCTTTTCTCTTTCTCACCTTATCACCATTGCCTCTCTGGTGTTCCTCCCCTTTTCTTTACTCCATGGCCTTTTGTCCATTCCTATTAGATTCCCCCTTCTCTAGTCCTGTATCTCTCTCATCAATCAATTTCCCAGCTCTTTACTTCACCACTCCCACCTCCCAGTTTCAGTAATAACCTTGTATTTCTTCCTCCTCTCCCTTCCCCCTGCCCCCACCTTCTAACTTTGACTCCTCATCTTTTTTTTCCTTCAGTCCTGCTGAAGGGTTTCGGCCTGAAATGTCGGCTGTACTCTTTTCCGTAGATGTTGCCTGGCTTGCTGAGTTCCTCCAGCATTTTGTGTGTGTCACCTCTTTCTAAGGATTTGATTTTTTTTTACAACAGAGCCACCCCAACCCCTCTGCCTACTTGCCTGTCCTTTCGATACAATGTACACCCTTCCATAATCTTCCCTCAACCACAACACAGTGATGCCCACAATGTCATACCTGCCAACCTGTAACTGTGCTACCGGTTCAACTACCTTATTCTATATACTGTGTGCATTCAAGTATAACACCTTCAGTCCTGTATTCATCACTCTTTTAAATTTTGTCCCCATTTTACATTGCATTTTATCCTACTGACTGCAATTTTGCCCTATCATTGGCCTGTGCTTGCAAGCAGTCTTTTTAGTAGCCTTGTGGTAAGAGTTCAAAGGTATCATTAGGTAAGTATAAGTAATGTTACATCAAAATGCTTCGACTACAATTTCAACAATAATGTGTTAGGAGTATTTTTAACTAATTTGGGTTTCAGTTTCCAAAGCAGAGATGTAATTTAGGCTACTTGAACGATACTGTTAAAGAACTCTTCTTGTAGGTATGAAGCTGGTCCTAACTTTTTCTTGAAGTTCATGTGAGTACAGTCCAGCCTCTTGCAAACATTTCTCCTTTTAGAAAGTAGCAATTGACAGTAATTGAAATAGTTTCTATAAACACTCAGTGGCCACATTATTAGGTACACCTTGTCAATGCAGATATCTAATCAGCCAATCATGTGGCAGCAACTCAATGCATAAAAACATGCAGGCATGGTCAAGAAGGTTCAGTTATTTTTCATACCAAGCATTAGAATGGGGGAAGAAATGTGACTTAAGTGACTTTGACTGTTTAATGATAGTTGGTGCCAGACAGGGTGGTTTGAGTATCTCAGAAACTGCTGATTTCCTGGGATTTTCACACACAACAGTCTCTAGAGTTCACAGAGAATGGTGTAAAATAACAAGCAACATCCACTGAGTGGTAGTTTTGAGTGAAAATACCCTGTGAATGAGAGATGTCAGAAGAGAATGGCTCGACTGGCTCAAGCTGACAGTAACTCAAATAACAACAGTGGTGTGTAGAAGAGCATCTCTGAAAGTTACTCCACATTGAATTTTGAAGTGGATGGGCTACAGTAGCAGAAGATTGTGAACATACACTCAGTGGCCACTTTATTAGGTAAAATAACCTAAAGTAGTCACTGAGTGTACTGTATATTGGCTAATGTTTGCTATGTTTATAAATAACTACACTAAAATGAGGGTGTGGGATGGCTTTGTAAGTAATGCATTTGTTTGTATAAACAGAGTCCAGTCTGTTTGTTCCCCTAGTAGTGACGTGTTGGTGGAGCTTGTGTAAAATGTCCAGCAGGTTAACGTGATTGAAGTTTCCTGCAATTGTGAAGAAACCATCTAGATGCTTGTTCTGTAGAGAGCTGGTAATACTGTGAAGATCTCCTAGTGTGTCCTTGGCATTCGTGCTCAGCGGGGATAGGATGTAGACAGCGGTGATGAACATAACAGTAAGCTCCCTGCGCAGGTAATATTTATTATTAAAGTCTGTCATGAGCCTTGTGGCCCATCAGGCCGGTGCTTATGCCGGTTTCCGTGGCGTGAAGTAACTGAGAGTACGAGACTCCCCCCCCCCCCGCCGATAGGACGCCAGGTAATATGGTGGCATTTAATTATGAGATGCTCAATTTCCTCAGAACAGTAACTACTAGCTACAGATAAGTTTGTGTACCAACATTTGTTGATCTACGTACAGATTCCACCTCCTTTCGATTTCCTCGACAGTGAGTTCCTGTCTGCATGGAACAGAGTCATCCGGTCAAGTTGAAACACTGATGCTTGACCCCTAAATAACGATGACAACAGAAACACTGCCACAGGGAAATCAATACTGAAGGTGCTGCAAAAGGAAGATATACTAACGCCCACCTAGCAGCTGCTGAACAGGCCCATTTTGTACCTGTGAAGAGACTCTGGCTTCTTACCAGAACATACTAAGACTTTTTTTTTGAGACAATCAATTTATTAATCACAAATTCCTGCAGCGGAAATTTAAGGGAAACTGAGTGGGAAAGCATAGATAACTATAGTGAAATAGCAAATTGGGTGCAGTGGCAAGGGGAAAGGGAAAGGGAATGGGATTGATGGGGGAGTTCAGTTCAGAGCCATGTGGACCTGATGGGCTGAACCGTCTGCCACGCCATGAGTCCATAAGTAGAAAGGAAAATTAACATTAAATTGTTAAAGAGAATTACAAAATATTTTCTGTAGTCACTAAAATGGGAGGTTAGGCTCAGAATAGGGTCGAAAGGAATGATGGAATTAGGAAATTAAATTAAATTAAATTGCTTGTGATGAATTAACAATGACATAACATACATGAATAATTTATAATTGTCAATTATTATTTATATAGTGTGGACGAGAGGATATTTCCAATAGTGGGTGATGTCTAGGACCAGAGGGCACAGCCTCAGAATAGAAGGATGTCCCTTTAGAACAAAGAGGGAGGAATTTCTTTAGCCAGAGGGTGGTGAATCTGTGGAATTCATTGCCACAGGTGGCTGTGAAGTCCAAGTCATTGAGTATATTTAAAGTGGAGGTCGATAGGTTCTTGATTATTAAAGGTATCAAAGGTTATGGGGAGAGGGCAGGAGAATGGGGTTGAAGGAAAATAAATCGGCCAAGATGGAATGGTGGAGCAGACCCACTGGGCCAAATGACCTAATTCTGCTTCCATGTCTTACAGCAGCGGTCCCCAACCACCAAGCCGCAATGTGCTACCAGGTCGTGAGGTAACAATATGATCTGGCGATATGAAATGATACGAGTCAGCTGCACCTTTCCTCATTCCCTGTCACGTCCACTGTTGACCTTGAACGCATGCGTGGTCTTTACCCACGCAAGGTCATCAGTTGGTCAGACTTACAGAACTTAGTTAAGCTTCTGAATCCAGACTCCTTCAAATATATTGGCAATTGGAGCTCTCGGCTGGGCTCGAATTCTCAGGAGTCTGAGACTTATTGAAAACTGTACGAGACAGTGTGTGTGTATCAATGGCGCAAGGACCCAGCAAACCAGTGAAAGGTGTTAGCCTCACTTTCCTCTGGAAAAGAAACCTTTATTTGTTTATTACCTTTCACACATGCTGCATTGCTGATATTAAATAGAGGAAATAGCAGCAAATCTAAGGTTAGGGCATTTCTCACAGCAATAAAATAATTAGTGCAATTATCTTTTGGTGTTGACTCAAGGTATTGAGCAGTGTTCTCTAAGAACTGTTCTTCAATATTGCTGAGAGATCATCTACCTTCAATTAAGAGCAAAGACAGATGGAGGCAACATATGTTTAGGGTGGTAGGTCGAACATCAAGCTACTGAGTTACTTATGTGTGGGAAATACTGTCATAGAACAATACACAATACAGCGTTGAAGCAGGCCATTTGGCCGATCCTGTGCCGAACCATTAATCTGCCTAGTCCCATTGACCTGCACCCAGCTCATACCCCTCCATACAAGCTGGGTGGACAACCAGCTTGCAAATACAAAAAGAGAAAAAATACATTATTATAGTAAAATAAATAAGTAATAAACATCAAGAACATGGAGCCTCAAGAGTCACATCACCAGGTTCAGGAACAGTTATTATCCCTTTAACCATCAGGCCCAGGGGATAACTTCACTCAACTTCACTTGCCCCGTCACTGAACTGTTACCACAACCTATGGACTTACTTTCAAGGACTCTTCAATCTCATGTTCTTCTTCCTGAAGGCAGCAGAGAGCATGAACTGAGTGATGAGAGTGATGAGGGTTCCTGATAATGAATGTTGTTTTTTCTGCGACGACACTCTGTGTAGATGTCTTTAATGGTGGGGACAGCTTTACTCGTGATGGACTGGGCCCTAACCGCTAGTTTTGGTAGGATTTTCCATTTAAGGTGTTTCTGGCTATGATTCCTGAAAGATCATTACTAATGCCTCCACAATCTCTTTAGCTACCTCTTTCAGAACGCTGAGCTGCAGTCCATCTGATCCAGGTGACTTATCTGCCTTCAGACCTGTCAGCTTCCCGAGCACATTCCCCCTAGTAATAGCAACTGCACTCACTTCTGCCCCCTGACATTCTCAAACTTCCAGCATATTGCTAGTGTCTTCTATAGTACGATGAAGACTGATGCAAAATCTTCTAATTCAGTTCGTCCACTATTTCCTTGTCCCCCATAACTACCTTTCCAGCGGTCCAATAGCTACTCCCACCTCTCTTTTGCCCTTTATCTATCTGAAAAAAAGTTTAGTATCCTCTTTGATATTATTGGCTAGCTTTCATCTTTTCCCCCTTTATGGTTTTTCTAGTTGATTTTTTAAAAGTTTCCCAATCTTCTAACTTCCTATTAATTTTTACTCTTTTATAGGCCCTCTCTTTAGCTTTTATGTTGACTGTAGCAGTTACTTGAAAACAAAGCAAAACCAACGAGAGTCTAAGCCAGGGAACATTTGATCCTTTATTACCAAACCAACAAGGATGAATGATCTGGTAACGATAAAAGAACTATTGAAACTAAACTAGTGAAGAAACTAAGTGATAATAAGCGTAATTAGTAGTCAAACTAAATTAGTATTTCAATTAATGAAGTTAGCGCATTTAAGCAATATTAGGATTGGCGTTCCATATGTAGTTAAGCGATCTAACAACATTCCAATTAACGGTCAACAAAAAAAAACTATCATTCTCTGTAGCTCAACCCCTCTTCACTAGACTTAACTAAGCAACTAACAAAACGTGAATACGTAACTATACCACCATGCTTCTACCATGCCCTAACCCATGTGACAGATTACCATAATAAACATGGTACAAACTACAATACAGAGAGGAAATAGATGGATCCAACAGACAGAAAAGATACATGGGTCCTGGTCCCTTAATAATTACAACTACGTACTACTAAAACAGGAGACATTCAAGGACAAACATCTTAACATTCATACAAATGTTCTCTTTCTTCTTCCAGTCATGTAACAGTCATCTAAGTCAGATGTTACCAGTACAGAGTGATCTTTACCACCATGCTCTGTCAAGTCAAAGTCATGAAGCTTCTACAGCTATCACTCCTCAAACCTCTGCCTGCTGTAGAAGACAGATCTTGGTTATAGGCCTATAACCTGTCTTGGTTTTGATGTGCACCTGCTGCAGAAATCCTCTTCCGTCTAGAAAGACTTGAATGACTCTTCGCACGATCCATGAATTGTGGGGCGCTGTGTGTCATCAACTATAAGCACAATGTCTCTTGGGAGGAAACTGCATTTTATACCCGACCATTTCTGACGTTCCTATAACTGCGGCCCACCGTTTCCAAAACAAGTTTGACGTGTATTGGACCTGCTTCCATCTACGATGTCTTCCTTTTAGAACTCTCCTGTGGTAAGGATGGTGAGGTCTTCAGAAGCAACAGATGGTTGGGTGTGTTAGTGCTTCCAAATTATTAGGATTAGAGGATGCTTTAATGATTGGACGGCCATTGATAGTAGCCTCTACTTCAAAGGACTGTGTGGAAACACTCCATCAAGATTCTGTACCTTCATGGAGGAATTGAAGACCTTTCACACAGACCTGATTAATCTCTCCTATGTTCCTCCATGATGTGAACCAGCTGGGTGGGTTAAAATCTACTTAATTCCTCTTCAAAGAAGGACATCACTGATCTGTGAATGATTCCACTTTTCAATGGCTTCTAGCAACTCGCGCTCAGCACTAACAAAATTTGTTGCATTCTCAGAGCGCAGTTCATGAACCTGTCCTCATCTTGCTAGAAAGCGTCAAAATGCATTGACAAAGGAAGATGCCACTTCAATGTGAACAGTTCATACAGCTAGACAGGTAAATATGACCCCATACCTCTTCACTGTGCTTCTTTTGCTCTTCACCTCAAAGGTCCAAAGTAGTCCACTCCTACACATGTAAATGAAGGTTCATCTGGAGAGACCCTATCCAGAAGTAAATTTGTCATGTGCTGGCATTCTGGAGTTGTGTGCAACCATTGACAAACAACACACTTGGACAGGATTCTTCTTATAGCTGCTAGTCTGCTTTAAGTGTTTATATACCACCACTGAGACGCTTGTGAGACTTTTAAATTTTGTCCCCTTTTTACACTGCAACTCATCCCACTGACAGCAATTTTGTTCTATTCTTCCTGACAGTCTCACTAACACTGTTTCTGCTGTCAACCAACTGCCCTACTCTCAGCCCTATCACCCTGGTTCCATCCCCCTGTCAAACTAGTTTAAACCCTCCCCAACAGCTGTAGTAAACCTGCCTGGTCCCCCTCGGGCTCAGTTGTAACCCATCCTTCTTGTACAGGTCACACCTTCCTCAAAAGAGAGCCCAACGATCTAGAATTCTGAAACCCTGCCTGCTGCACCAGTTTCTCAGGCACACGTTCATCTGTCATGTCATCCTATTTTCACCCTCACTGGCACATGGCACATGCAGCAATACAGAGATTGCATTGCTAGAGGTCCTGCTTTCAGCTTTCAACATAGCTCCCTGTATTCTCTCTTTAGGACCATCTCACTTTTCCTGCCTATGCCAGAGGACACCTAGTCTTGACTGTTTGTCATTACTGTTATGTTTCAAGTTAATAACCCCCAGGCTCTGGGTATTGGGAGAATCTGGTGACAGAAACACCATTAAATATCAAAGCATTGTAGTTCAGCTCTTGAGATGTTCAATGCCTGGCATCTTTGAAATTACTGACCGCCCCCCCCCCCCACTCGGTCCAAACCCTGGATGCTGTCTAGTTTGGCTGCTGTAAATGGCTATGTGGAGTTAGAAATAGAATTGAAGATTGCCGACTTTTTAACTTGAAGACGGAAGGTCACAGAAGCAGCTTAAGATGGCTATTAATGTACTGAAGCTGAGATGACTGACCTCCAGCCTTTGAGCTACTACTCTGAATACTGGAGGCATTTCCTCTTCCAAGTGCACCAACCTGAGATCCTCGATGCTACACCGGGTGCTGTGTTAATGTCAAGGATAAGCCCTCTTGCTTCTAGGGGGTCATTCAGTTGCTGGTTCACACTTGGGCCAAGCAATCCTAATGAAACCTAAACTGGGCATTTGCCATGCAGCTTAGGTACCACGCCATAATCTTTATTGGTAACATATCAACAAGGCAATGGGAACCTATCCAATACCTTCTGAAGTGTGCTAATGCAGGGTCTTGACCCAAATCGTCAACTAAAACTTTGCCTCAGATGCTGCTTGACAAGTTGATTTTTCCAGCAGATTTTTCCAACTTCAGATTCCAGCATCTGCAGTCTCTTGTATATCCTCAATTCAGAAGAGTTTTAGAACATACAGCACAGGACACCAAATATAACTCAAATTAAACTAATTTCTACCTGTACAGATCCACATCACTCCATTCCTTGCATATTGCTGTCCAATCCTGGCCCCTGACAGCTTATTCCAGGCACATATCATGGTGTATTTTAAAATAAACTTGTCCTGTACATCTTTAAAAACGACCCCCACCATAAATACAGCTCTAGTGTTCTTCCCTGGGAAGGGGGTGGTACTATCTCAAAGTATGTTTTGAGATCATCTGTACGTGACTGCAAAACTCCCCTCCAGCATTTACGTAGGGAAATAAACAGTCGAAGATCCTTCGGAACAGGAAGGGGGGGGCAGAAGCCAGAATAGAGGATGGAGTGAAGGAAGGAGGAGCATAAACTGGCAGGTGATAGGTTAAACCAGATGGGGAGAGAATGAAGGTTCACGGCGCACAGGTCAATGATAATTTCTGATTCCTTACTCATAGGACGGCGGCTTGACATTCCTGCCTTGATCAATGATGGCCGCTCACTCTTCTAATTGGCTTCGAGGCCGCAATGTACAGGCGGGCTCTCTCCTGCCTACGTTGCCCGCACTCTGGGGCGAGAAGCTTCCCGCCTGCCCCTATCGGACGGAGGTCGCAAGTGCCGGCTTGGTCTGCAAGGGGAGGAGTGATAATGAAGGTGGGGGGGAAGGGGGCGGGAGAATGGAGGGGAGGGCTATTATCATTTGAAGGAAGGAAGCAATAGGAGCCGGTGTTTGGGAGGGGGGTGAAAGAGGGAGGTGTTGGGGGAGGGGAGGGGGAAAAAAAAACGTGGGAGCGAATCAGAGACGTAAGAGCCGCCCGGCGCCGCGGAGCGTCGGTCAGAGCCTGAGGAATACGCCGGCGCCTGCGGCCTAAGCCGGTAAATGAGAACCCGCCGCCTGTGCACGGATGGTTGGGGGGAGGGTGGAAGGAAGAGAGAGGGAAAGTGAGGAGAGATTGTTTAGTCGCCGGGATCTTACCTGAGGGAGCGGGGTGGCGGGCGGGAGACGGGAGGAATCGCGCCGGAAGGAACAACCACCGGAGAGCACGAGGGCGCCGCTGGGGGTGGGGGGGGTAGTTCACTGGAGGCCCCGGGCTCTGGATAGTTTATATTGGGGGGGGCTCGGTGGCGGGCCCCGGGCTCTAGATGGTTTATATTGTGGTGGAGTACGCACTGGACGGTTTATATCGGGGGCTCACTGGCGGGCTCCGGACTCTGGATGGTTTATATTGTTTGGTGGGGGCGGTGTTGTTCACCAGAGGGCCCCGGATGGTTTATATTGTGTGTGTGTGTGGGGGGGGGGGGAAGAAGAGATGTACTTGCGCGCTCCCGAGCCCTTAAATCGCTCCCTCCTCCCCTCACCACGGCCCTGTGCACGTGCGCCTTCAACCTCCGCCCTCGGCGGGAAAATCTCGCACGCGCAGTCAACGTGAACGCGCTTCCGATTCCCAATCCCCATCCCCTTTCATCCCTTACAACCTTCGCCATGCCCCCTCCCCAGCTCATTCCCCTCACCTCTATACTCCAACCTCTCACGTTTATCTCATCCTCTCACACTGACTACCCCATTCCCCTCATCTCATCCCCTTACACCCCCCTCATCATCCTTCCCCTCCTCATCCTCTCACCGCCATTTCCCCACCACATCATCTCCCTCCCCTTTTCACCCCCTCACTCAGTCCCATCAGCTGCCGCCCCCAACTTGTCCCTCATCCGCAGTCTCCTTCACCCCCTCCCCAACTTGACCACCTCTATTTCTCCTCCTTCCTTTCCACACACCTACCCTGACATGGGTTCTCAACCCCAAACGTTCAGATGGTGTTTGACCCACTGAGATCCTTCAACACTGTTAGCTTTTAATCCACCATGTCAGAGTCTTTGTGTAGGCCACAAAGTTTCCATTTACCTTCCACTTTTTATATGCAAAATGACTTCAGATGTAGAAGTGAACTTTTCACATTTCCTGCTTTTATTGTAAAAGTAGATTTGTAAAACTTCATAGAGACAGCATGGAACCATACCTCTGAGTCCCTGCCAGCTTTCAACTACCCATTTACTTTAATTCCTTTATTTATGCTTTTCCTCTTCCCGTCAACTTCCCCCCGATTCTCCCGTTCACCTACTCACTGGGGGAAATTTTGAGTGCAGAATTGGCACCACAGTAGTGTAATGGTTACAGTCGGGCATTCTGGAGTTCAGAGCTCAGTTCCGGTGCTGTCTGTCAGGAGTTTGTACGCTCTCCCCTTGACTGCGTGGGATTCTACCGGGTGTTCCTGTTTCCACCCATATTCCGAAGATGTATCAATTAGTAGCTTAATTGGTCATTGTAAATTGTCCTGTGATCAGCTAGGGTTAAATAGGTGGGTCGCTGGGTGGTACAGCTCATTGGGCCAGAAGGTTCTGTTTGGCGCTGCATCTCTAAATAATCTATCACCTTTGTGATGTGGGAGGGAATCCGTGCAGTCACAGGAAAAACATGCAGACAGCTCTGGAGGTCAGCTTCGAACCCGCGTCTGACATTGTGAGAGTCTACGAGCTGCGCCACTATATAGGGAGGCAAATTTGCAAACTGTGCATGTGGGTGTTTATTAATCTTGCCCTGCATCTTCTAGGGTTGCCTGTGAGGTTGCTCAAGTGAATGTGCTGTTTAGTAATGACTTGCACTGCTCAGATATGGTCGTGTTTGCGGCCTTATGTCACTTTGAGCTGCAGTTAATGCCATGCAGTATTCTGCTACCCTGCAGTTTTGTAAAGGTGCATTCGAGTTAGAGCATGATATTATTCTGCTGCTGAGGTGCAGTTGTAATAATGCAGTAGAGCTGTGCTTGCTGTTGAGGTGGTGACATGCGTATACAGTTGGAGCATTATTTTGTTATTAAGTGGTAGTTTGTTGAAAAGTGACATTCTCTGGCTGGAATTAATGGCTTCAGACACTTTAGTGCCTGCTGCTCATCCACATTCAAAGTCAGATCATAGTTTCTCATTTTGAATTTCTCATCTGGAAACTGCAAATTAATTTCTCGTGGCATTTGTATTATTTGACATCTACATATCTGTATAGCATTGGCATTAGGAAATGGCCCAATTCTGTCGTGAATATTTTGAAGTTAGTTAAATATTTATCTGTAGTTGCAAGTGCTTGAACGTTTTTGGTTTAAATTCATTTTAATCACATTTATTCAGTTACTTTTGGGTGTTTTTGCAGTTCTGGGTGCTATATGTCACAAACAGCATATTATTTTTATATATTTAAAGTTCTCGGCTTATTTGGAAGATTTATACTGCCGGCAGAATCTCACTAGTGCTTTATGTATTTTTAACCTACGCAGTTTTTGTTCATTTTCAAACCCGTATTTGCAATTTTGGCCGTATATTGTAGAGAGTAAGCATTTATTTTTGTTGACGTTTGATTTGTCTATTGTTGGAGAGATAATTGAGAAGTTATATTCCTGGTAGTTTTATTCTATATTTTTTAAAATGTGAACTACGGATGAAATTAGCACAGAGTATATGTTGCTTGTGTATCATTGGCCTATGGATATTAAAAATCTACTAATTGCCATGGACTAGTCAAGACATAGATCCCAAGGAATCTTCCCAGAATGGTAATAGTGAAATTGGGATTTTACAATAAATGGTCAGTTTAGTCTATTGTAATTTTCTAAAAAAATTACATATTGTTGAATCTGTGATTAAAAATTCCACAAAAAGTAGTGGACACAGCCCAGTCCATAATGGGTAAAGCCCTCCCAACTATTGAGCACATCTATGTGAAACACTCGTATAGTAAAGCAGCATCCATCATCAGGGACCCCCCACTGCCCAGGACATGCTCTTTTTGCTGCTGCTGCTATCAGGATGAAGGTACAAGTGCCCTTAGGACTTACACAACCAGGTATAGGAATAGTTACTACCCCTTAACCATCAGGCGCTTGAAGAAAAGGAATAACTTCACTTGCCCCATCATTGAATTATTCCTACAACCAATGGACTCACTTTCAAGGACTCTTCATCTCGTGTTCTCAATAGTTATTACTTTAATATATTATTGTTTCTTCTTTCTGCATTCGTACGGTTCGTTGTCTTCTGCACTCTACCTGAAAACACTAGTTTGGCAGCCGTTCATTGATTCTGTTATAGTTAATAGTCTATAGATTTGTTGAGTATGCCCACAAGGAAAGACAAATGAGTCTCAGGGTTGTCTATGGTGAGAAATATGTACGTTGATAATAAAATTTACTTTAAACTTTGAATTCGTACTCATGTGACAACTATGCTATAAGACATAGGAGCAGAATTATGACATTCAGCCCATCGAGTCTGCTCTGCCATTCCATCATGGCTGATTTATTATCCTTCTCGGCCCATTCTGCTGCCTTCTCCCCGTAAACTTTGATGCCCTTACCAATCAACAGCCTATCTTTAAATATACCCGATGACTTGGCCTCCACAGCTGAATGTGGCAATGAATTCTGCAAATTCACCATCCTTTGGCTAAAGAAATTCCTCCTTATCTCTGTTCTAAAGGGATGTCCCTCTATTCTGAGGCTGCACCCTTTGGTGCTAGTCTCCCCCACTATAGGCAACATCCTCTTTACGCCCACTCTTGGCCTTTCGATATATGATGGGTTTGAATGAGATTCTCTCCCCTCCCCCCAGAAATGCTTCTAAACTCCAGCAAGTACAGGCCCAGACTCTACTCCTCATATGTTGCCGGGATTATTCTCGTGAACCTCCTCTGGACCCTCTCCAGTGCCAGCACATCCTTTCTTAGACGAAGGACCCAAAACTGCTCACACTACTCTGAGTAAATACTCAAGATATTTAGCTGGCGGTTTCATGTATTGTTGGAATTCCCTCTTTCACCCTGTGTTAGAGGAGGGCATATGATTGCTAGTCATTGACGGACATCTGACTGTTAGTGTGCCTTGACTGATCTGGGGTCCGTTATGACAGTGTAACTCTGTGCCACTACCTGGTTGATTTCTTTTTAATTTGGCTATCGCCCTTAATAACCTTGGGTGATTAAATTTTTATCCCATTATCCCGGTCCTAAGAATATTTGATGAAATTGTATGGAAGGTTGTTTATATTACATCCTATGCCATACCTGCACAGGGCATATTTGATGTGACAGTGTATAGGAAGCTGGATACCATCAAGTCTCAGGTATTCTGGGAACTGTCCGATCCACATTGTTAGTGAGATAAACCTGATTCGGAAAAACTAATTTCAAGATGGCATGCCAATCTGGAGTAGTGTTTGATTCTATTCCTTGTTTTTTGAGAAGTGATTTAAGTGCATTGGATGTGGTTCGGAAGAATTCAGATCCGAGTTTCAGTTAATGAAGCCCGTTACGTATCCTTATCTCCGAATTTGATGCCGATATTGCTATCTATGTCACAGAAATGGTACCAAGCACCACCTTTGGGATGAGTATCAAGAGGTGCTTGTGCCAGGCTTTCAAGCAGTTCAGCACGTTGTGCAATAACATACTGAAATATTTGAAGGTAAGTGTCCAATTTCTAATAACTCCAGTTGGACTTTGTTTTCCCAGTGGCCCAAAGGGTCCACTCTCTGACTCTTGACAAAAAATTTCCGAGTACCCTAGTTAGCTTTGGCTGTACCTGTGACTCCAAGGAACAATTAAATTTACATAAGGGAACTTTTACTGTACAAAATATTTGAGAAATGTATGTACATGTATTGTTCGTTTAAAATTATTTTAAGTGCAATGTATTTGGGAAACTCCACATATAATTGCAATTTTCACCTGAATCTTTTCACGGAAGACAGCGTTTACTTGAGTGCTTTCCAAACCATTTGCGTGGATTGTTTGGCTGCCAGTTGATGACAAAGGCAAATATTTTCATATGGAAAAAATAAATTGAGGCATCTAAATATGTCTCATTGGTTGCCATGAAAGTCACCCTCCCTGATGTGTAATTGGACGAGCCATGGGAATGACATCAGCGGGGGACATTGCTTTTGTCATTGCGAGTAGGGTGGTATGGTGGGTGTGATGGACATTCAAGGGCTTGCTGAATGGAGAGGAGGGAGTGGGAGGTCCATGGCTCCATTATTGATTGCTCTTTAATAGATTGTGCTCCCGTTTGGATTGTGGTGAATTGGGTTGGAATTTGGCCATATTTCTTATCCCTGGAGATCTTGCTGACAAAATGCACATCTGTAGCTGGCTGCTGAGGGTTGGACTGAAATCAGTTTTTATATCTTTCAGTTGGATATCTTACTTTCAAGAGGGCAGGATGGTAGAATAGCAGTTGGTGTAATGCTTTATAGCACCAGCTTTAAGATTGGGGTTCAATTCCCTGCGCTATCTGTAAGCAGTTTGTAAATTCTCCCCACGACCACGTGGGTTTCTTCTGGGAGCTCCAGTTTCCTCTCAGATTCCAGAGATGTATGAGTTAGGCTTAGTGACTTCTAGACAGGCTGTTTTGTCTCGGGAAGCATGGTGACACTTGTGGGCTACTCCCAGCGCAACCCTTGGACTGTGTTGGTTGTTTATACAAAGCAACACCTTTCACTGTATGTTAATATGTACTTGTGAGAAATAAGGCTAACCTTTCCATGTCAAGAATGATTATAGTGACTCTTGCATGTGGTCAATTTTGGCTATTAGTTTAGTATCCTTCTGAAACTTGTCTGTGACAAATACAAGACCACTCCATAAAGACATGCAAACCATGATTTAAACCAAAGGGTCTACATCAAACACGATGTAGACTGGGCGCCACGGTAGTGTCGCGGTTAGTGCAACACTATTACAGCTCGGGCCGTTTTGGAGTTGAATTCTGGTGTTGTTCTTTAAGGAAACTGTACGTCCTCCCACAGTCTAAAAAACGTACTGAGTAGGTTAATTGGTCAATGTAAATTGTCCTGTAATTTAGGTTAGGGTTAATCAGGTTTGTCACAGGCGGCACGGCTCAAAGGTCTAGAAGAGCCTATTCTGTGCTATACCGCTAAATAAAATAAAAACACATGCCTCTGCCATCTTCCTAGTGCTTGTTGTTGTACTCTGTCCATCAGCTCCACCACAGCAGGAAGCTGGAGTGGAACCGGGGGAAGTTGAGAAACTGTGCAATCTAATTTGCTTTCACTCTGAAGCCAAGGGTATCCCAACCTCTCATTACCCCAATGTGAGGTTGGCAATGACATCCCTAGGAATTGTATAGTCACTTGCCATATTTTGAGAGCGCCTCTCAGTAAAGGGGGATGCTGATGATGAAAGTACCATCAACTTCTGTACGGCTCTGTAGCTTTTGGCCACCTGACATGTTTGAAAAACTCAAAGTAACGCAGGTTGTGAACTTGTGCACATCTGAAACATTGGCTACCCACAGCATGCACCTCAAAACACTGATAAATCAGTTTATAATTGTCACGTGTACTGAGGTGCAGTGAAAAGGCATGCTGTGCGTACTGATCAATTCATTCCAACAGTATATTGAGGTAGGAAAGGAAAGGTATGTCGCTTCTGGAGTTTCTCTGGTTAGCGGACGATTTCGCCTCTCTGATGGCAAGTTACAGCAATGGTTTGCCATTGCCTTCTGCCGAGCTCACCAGCTTGTAACCCAGCATGGATGGAAAGCCTGCAGGGGAGCCAGCTGGATTCGAACTTGGGACCTTTCGTCCCAAAGTCCGGCACTGATGCCACTACACCACCAGCCAGGTCGTATTGAGGCAGAACAAGGTAAAATAATAAGAGTGCAGAATAAAGATTAACAGCCACAGCAAAAGTGCAGTGGAGTTGGACAATAAGGTGCAAAATCATAATGACATAGAATGTACTGTCCAGAGTACATTTTATCATACTAGGGGACAATTCAAGAGTTTAATAATGGTCTAAAAATAATTTAAGCTGTCCTTAAACCTGGTGTTATGTGCTTTTGGGCTTTTGTATCTCCTGCCCAATAAGAGAGGGAAGAAGACGCAATGTCTGGGCTGGGTGGGATTTTGATTATGCTGGTTTCTTTACCCATGCAGCAGGAACTGTAGACTAGAGTCCATGGAGCAGAGGCTGGCTTCCAAATGTGCTGAGCAGTGGTCACAACTCTGCAGTTTCTTGTGGTTAAGTGGAAGGCAGTTACCATACCAACCATGATGCATTCAAATAGGGTGCTATGTCTTGTGTGTTGATAAAATTCGGTGACGGGGTGACAGGGGCATGCTAAGTTTCTTTAGCCATCTTTTGAAGAAGTAGAGGCACCGGTAAGCTGTCTGGGCCGTGGTGTTAACGTGGTTGGACAGATTGGGTGCTTCTACCTCTCTACCCTCTCAACCTCATCACCATTGATGTAGACAGGAGCATGTGCACCGTCCCCCTTCATGAAATCAGTGACCACCCCTTTTGTTTTGGTGCCTGAATCAGTTCATTGGTCTTACTGATGTTAAATGCAAAGTTGTTGCTACGACATTACTCAACTAGCTGAAACATCTCGTTCCTACATGCCCTCTCGTCACCAAGCTCTCTTATCAACTTCCTGCATTCCGACTCATTGATATGGGATATATGGTCCACTAAGATGGTATCTGCAAGCCTGTAGATGGAGTAGAGCAGAATCTGGCCACACTGTTGTGATTGTACAGGGGATCGGGGCTGAGGATACAGCCTTGAGGGGTACCAGGGTTGAGAATAGTGAACCATGTTATTACTAGCACCAATACTGTAATATTGAAACTGCCAAAGAGGTAATGCATTCCTCCAAGTGAACTATCCTCTCCTAAGCTGAAATAGTCAGAACTAAGGGCGTCATTACACTCTGGGCAGGCTATTTCATTTGTAAACACAACAGAGGCAAACAGGCCCACTGCTGGGAGCAATGTCTTGGAAGTGATTACCTTCTTGACAGGGAAGCAATTTGTAGATTTTCTCAAAGCCTCCTTGGGGGGGAGGGGGGAGACATTCCTTACTGACCTGTTGGTCTTCCTTGCATGTGATTATTCAAAATGGAGGACGAGCACTTGGGATGCCACGGAAAGCC
Source organism: Mobula hypostoma (assembly GCF_963921235.1). Lineage (NCBI taxonomy): Eukaryota > Metazoa > Chordata > Chondrichthyes > Myliobatiformes > Myliobatidae > Mobula > Mobula hypostoma. The sequence continues at coordinate 244,061,060 of NC_086098.1, forward strand.
TCGTGCCCCTGAAGAAGCTGAGTTTTTTTAAAAAAGGCTGGAGATTACCACCCCATCTGCACGTAAAGAATCTGCTGCCCCGGTCATGGCAGTGTCTGCTGTTTCCATGTTGGCCTCATGACCAACCCCAAATCCCACAAAACCAGAGGGAAAAGACTCCACCCTGAGGGGCTGGCTGAGAAGCAGACATATCTGGAAGGGAAGTGGTGATTGATTACCTGATTATGTTCGTAGAGTGAGGAGCTAGATTGAGTTGAGACAGGAGCGAAAGAGAATTAATTGTTTGCAATTATATAAATTGCGTCTACTCAGGGTTGTTGGTTGATGTTAGTATGTTGGGTCGTTCTAACCCGGGCTTTGTTCCTCATTGTTGGCCAGAGGGGCTCTGCCAGTGAAAACTGCCTCACCAAGCAAAAATATGAATCACAATTAAAGGAATTTCTTCAGAAGTCATGATGACGGGTTTTGGACTAAAACATCAACTATTTATTCCTTTCCATAGATGCTGCCTGAACTACTGAGACCCTCCAGCATCTTGGCTGTCTTTCCATGCATTTCCAGCATTGGCAGATTTTGTGTAAAGGAATTTCTTCATAACCTTTGCTAGTGTATTCATATTTTCACAATGTTTCCTATAGTCCAAAATAGTTGCATTTTTGCCATTGAAAACGTGCTATGATAATACTGCTTGATGTGTGTGTGTATATATACACACACACACCCTCTCCCTCTCCCTCTCCCTCTCCCTCTCCCTCTCCCTCTCCCTCTCCCTCTCCCTCTCCCTCTCCCTCTCCCTCTCCCTCTCCCTCTCCCTCTCCCTCTCCCTCTCCCTCTCCCTCTCCCTCTCCCTCTCCCTCTCCCTCTCCCTCTCCCTCTCCCTCTCCCTCTCCCTCTCCCTCTCCCTCTCCCTCTCCCTCTCCCTCTCCCTCTCCCTCTCCCTCTCCCTCTCCCTCTCCCTCTCCCTCTCCCTCTCCCTCTCCCTCCCCTCTCCCTCTCCCTCTCCCTCTCCCTCTCCCTCTCCCTCTCCCTCTCCCTCTCCCTCTCCCTCTCCCTCTCCCTCTCCCTCTCCCTCTCCCTCTCCCTCTCCCTCTCTCCCTCTCCCGGCCTTACATTGGCTCCTCACTAAATATAAAGCAGTAGATGGGTTGGATTGATTGACCTTGGAAAGCCATTTGGGAAATTTCATTATATTGATTCTTTGGTATCTTTATGGCCTCTGTATATTGGAATACATTTCCTAGCTGTCAGGGTACATCAGTAATAGAGCAAGTGTAACTTTTGTGACTCGGACCCTGGCACCGAATGTGTAATTTGCACGCTGTAGGAAGCAATGACATTGGGGCTATGTTAATGATGGCTCCACTTGTTTTCACTTGAAAATAGTTTTTTATTCATCCTATGTGGGTGTTTGCTGACAAGCCCAGTATCTGTTACTCATCCTTGGCTGTCTTTGTGTAGATGGTGGGGAGCTGTGCGAGTTGAAAATATTCTTAGTGCTGTTATATTGGAAATTTTGGGTCGATAGGATTATGCAAAATAATAGCTTGTTATAGACTAAATGGGCTAAATGGCCTCTTCCTGTGATGTAGTGTTCTATGACTGAATTTGTCCCAGTGACAATGCAGGTCCTTCCCAGTCAATGTGTTACATTATAGAAGATGCCACCTCTGTATTCTCTGTACCTTATCCCATATAGCCAAGGTTCAGTTTTGGGCCCTTTATTGAAAAGGTTTTGGGGAGCCAGGAGCCAGTATAATCCACACTCAGTCTCTGACCATCTCTTGCAGCTACAGTGACCACAGTATTGATGAACTTAGCAAGCCTCTGGTTTCTCAGTGCATTTGTACATAAGGACATAAGCAGGAGGAGGCCACTCAATCCCACTGTTCTACTTCCTGCTGGATCCCCTTAAACCTTCAGGAAAGAGATCTAAAAATCTGTTTTCATCACACTTGAATATGCTCATAGATTAAACACCCACAGCCCTTGAAGGAAGAGAATTCCAAATATACCTTAAATCTCACTGTACAGGGGAAGCACAAGTTGAGCTGCTTGTGGAATGAAACAGTGATAGAAATTCACCATGCCTAAAAATTCTAGTAGTTTTTAGTAGTGTGGGGCAGTGGGAAATCCATAATAGTGGCTACTTTTGATGGGAAGGATTTTGCACCCTCTGTGGAGATGTGATGGTGGAGAAAGTCAATAGTTGATAACCCAAACTGGCATTTAACAGCATTAATAATCAACCCGTTTTGGCTTAAGTGCTCAAAAGGTGTGCGGAGATAATGTAGATGCTCGGATTTGGATGCACTGGCGACAAGTTAGTCATCCAGATAAACAAAAAGAGAATCTAAGTCTTTTAATACACAGTTCATCAGCCATTGGAAAGTCTGTGCTACATTTTTCAGCCCAAATGGCATGCATGTAAACTCGAGGCGATTTGGGGTTATCACAGCTGGTTTGGGGATGTCGTCCAAGCACACAGGCACCTAATGGTAGCCCCTAACTAAATTGACTTTGACTTTCCAGCTAAATGTGCTGGAAAGTCTTGGAAGTGGGTGACCGGGTAACATTTGGGATTGGTGAACTAATTCAGGCGTCAGTAATCGCCACATGGGTGGCAACCACCAACTGACTTGGGAACCATATGGAGGGGTGAAACCCAGGGGCCATTCGATTTCTGTACATTGCTGCATCATTCCATGTTGGCAAACTCGCCCTTTGGGGTTGCCAGCTTTTCTGGGTCCAGTCTACGTGCGGTGGCATGAACTGGCAGACCAGTTGTGAAAATATGGTGCTTCACCCCATGTTTTGTGACTGTCGCGGAGAACGTGGGCTTGGTGAGATTTGTGAATTCATCCAGCGGTTGAGTAAGCTCACATGCGGTGGTACATACGCTTGATAATTGTTGTGGGGAACTTACTGGGGGAGAAGGGTAATGACCCAAAATCCTTGGATATCCACAAGCCGGCAGTTCTAAAGGTCAACCAGCAGTCCTTGGGCACACAGGAAATTTACGCCAAGCAGAGGTTTAGCCACTTCAACCAGGACAAGGTCCCAGAATATCACCCGTTGTGTCCCATAAGTCTGGATTTTGCTGCCATTGGTGGACTCCAGCAAGGTTTCATGGCGCTTTGCCTTCTGGGAAAGAGCTGGCGTTGAAGGCAGCACACTCACTTGAGTAACCGTGTCATCTTGAAGCAGTTCCATAATGAACAGTAGATGGCCCTGGCAGCTGGAACCCACGGTGTTCACCCACCTCTGTTGTCCCGATGCGCTGGCACCGTTGAAGCCGCAAAGCGGTCGGCACTTCCTAGTGTTCCTGCAGAGTGAGCATGGTAAAAACACATACCCGGCATAGTCTGTTTCGCAGCTGTGGGCTTCCTTATGTCGTGGGTCTTGCTGACCAGGCTTATTGAAGTAGAGAAAGGAGGAGGAATGATGCAATGCTGCCCGACTGAGTGTAGACTTTCAGCCATTTTAGCAAGCTCCCTATAGTCCATAATGGGTGCGTTAACGGGGGCTATGTGAACTTGATCAGGCACTTGCTGCATGAAGACTTATTTAAAAAATAAAATAAGGATGGTGATTTGCCAAGAGAGACAGCATGTGGTCCATCAGTTACGATAACTTAGCATTTCCGAGGCCGGGCGAGGAGAGCAACTGTTTGGCATGCTCAGACTCTGATAGTCCAAAAGTCTGGAAAAGGTGAGTTTTTAGCAATCAATATTTATCATGTTTGGTTGGGTTTGGAGCAGACTCGCCACCCTTGCAGCTGTGGAGTTGTTGAGCGATGTTACTACATGGAAATATTTGGTGGTGTCTGCTGAGATTTCTTGAAGCATGAATTGAACTTCAGCTCGTAGAAACCAAGTGAAGAGATTTTGAACCAAGTGAAGAGACTTTGCTCTCAAAACTCTGTCAGCTTCAAAGCAACTGCGTTGGCTGACATATTCGATAACCTTGGAATCATCCTAGTGCATCAGGGTCACCAATGTAGGTTTTTGCAAATACAAATCCCATTTCCAGAAAAGTTGAGATATTTTCCAAAATGCAATAAAAACAAAAATCTGTGATATGTTAATTCACGTGAACCTTTATTTAACTGACAAAAGTACAAAGAAAAGATTTTCAATAGTTTTACTGACCAACTTAATTGTATTTTGTAAATATACACAAATTTAGAATTTGATGGCTGCAACACACTCAACAAAAGTTGGGACAGAGTTAAAATAAGATTGAAAAGTGCACAGAAAAGTCACTACTGTCGCTACTGTGACAATTATAGCCACCTGGGCTCGGGAGTACTTCGGAAAACCATTGTCACTCAACGCAGTCCGTCGCTGCATCCAGAAATACAACTTGAAACTGTATTACGCAAGGAGGAAGCCATACATCAACTCTATGTAGAAACTCTGGCGAATTCTATGGGCCCGAGCTCATCTCAGATGGACCGAAAGACTGTGGAACTGTGTGCTGTGGTCAGATGAGTCCACATTTCAGCTAGTTTTCGGAAAAAACGGGCATCGAGTTCTCTGTGCCAAAGATGAAAACGACCATCCAGATTGTTATCAGCGAAAGGTGCAAAAGCCAGCATCTGTGATGGTATGGGGGTGCATCAGTGCCCACGGCATGGGTGGGTTGCATGTATGTGAAGGTACCATTGATTCTGAGGCGTATATTAGGATTTTAGAGAGACATATGTTGCCATTAAGGCGACATCTCTTCCCGGGACGTCCATGCTTATTTCAGCAGGACAATGCCAGACCACATTCTGCACGGGCTACAACAGCGTGGCTTTGTAGATACAGAGTGCGTGTGCTTGACTGGGCTGCTGCCAGTCCAGATCTATCTCCTATTGAAAATGTATGGCGCATCATGAAGAGGAGAATCAGACAACAGGGACCACGGACTGTTGAGCAGCTGAAGTCTTATATCAAGCAAGAATGGAAAAAATTTCCAATTGCAAATCTACTATAATTAGTATCCTCAGTTCCAAAATGATTAAAAACTGTTATTAAAAGGAAAGGTGATGTAACACAATGGTAAACATGCCTCTGTCCCAACTTTTGTTGAGTGTGTTGCAGCCATCAAATTCTAAATTTGTGTATGTTTACAAAACACAATTAAGTTGGTCAGTAAAACTATTGAAAATCTTTTTCTTTGTATTTTTGTCAGTTAAATAAAGGCTCACGTGAATTAACATATCACAGATTTTTGTTTTTATTGCATTTTGGAAAATATCCCAACTTTTTTGGAAATGGGGTTTGTAAAACGACAGTGGCATCTTATGTTTCAGAAAAGCCGTAGCAGCCTATTTATCGAGTAACAAAAGATTTAACACAAAGCGTACTGAAAAAATTCCCTTCATGTAATTCAGTCATCATGGCAGACTGACCTCTCAAAGTGAAACCTCAGCTCAATGTTAGTGGTAGTGAATTATGTACATTTCCACCAATTACATTACCCTACAGTGGCAATGAGAAGAGGGCATGTCCTGGATGATGGGGGCCCTTAAGGATGGATGCTGCCTTTTTGGGGTATCACTTTTTGAAGGTATGCTAGTGCTCATAATGGAGCTGGCAGAGTTCACAACTTTCTGCAGCTTTTTCCGATCCTGTGCAGCGGCCCTTCCATACCAGACAGTGTTGCAACCAGTTAGAAGCTCTCCATGCTATACCTGTAGAAATGTGATTGCCTTTGGTGGCATACCAATTATTCTCAAAATCCTGATGAAATATAGCCGCTGTTATGCTTTCTTTGTAATTGCATCAATATGTTGAGCCCAGGATAGATCCTTAGCAGTATTGAGACCTGGGAACTTGAAACTGCTCATCCTTTTCATCTCTTGATGAGGACTGGTGGGTTTTCTCTTCAATTCCCCTTTCTGAAGTCCACAATCAATTCCTTGGTCTTGCTGACATGAGTACAAGGTTGTTGCTGTGACACCACTCAACCAGCTGATCTCTCTCACTCCTGTACACTTCGTCATCACCATCTGAAATTTTGCTAACCCTGGTTGTGTCGTCAGTAAATTTATAGATGGCATTTGAGCTGTGCCTAGCCACAAAATCGTGGGTGTAGACAGTAGGGCAGTGGGCTAAGCACACATCCTTGTGCAGCAGTGTTGATTGCCTTGACTTTCATTAGTTAATTAGCCAAATTCACTAGTGTATTTCAGATTCTGTATTGAGTGTTACTCTTCCTGGTCCATTTCACAGGGCCTCCTGGTGACCAAATTTACAAAGTATTCTCAAAGAATTTTATTTTATTTTAAAAAGTTTTGGAATATAGATCAGTATGGCATAGTACAAGTCCTTCAGCTCATGCTGTTGTACTACTTTTAAACATACTCCAGGATAATCTGACCCTTCTCTCTCACGTAGCCTTCCATTTTTCTATCATTCATGTGCCTATCTAATAGTCTCTTAAATGTCTGCCACCACTCCTGGCAGCAGATTCCAAGCACCCACCACTCTCAGTATATAAAAAAAATTACCTCTGACATTCCCCCTATACTTCCTAACAAACACCTTAAAAGTTATCTTGAGGGTTCTGCATGATGATGCTGCCGCCTTGAAGATGTCCTCGAGAGAGAAAACCATTCACAATGCTGTGGAAAAGCTGTTTTTTTTAATGTCTATTTTGAAACTTGACACACTGCATTGGATAGAGTAAGGATGCAAAGTTATCATTCAACTGAATTTGTAGCTAACTATTCCTCCTGCCCACAGTTGAAAAGTTGTCTATACTTGGCTTTGGTGGAGTGGGGCTAATGTGCAACTGACCCCATTTTGCATGTTACGATCTTTAATGGCTGTATTAAAGCAGAGATTGGTCTGCTAAATTGCTGCTGACATTGTTGACTCCAGTCGCTTTCGTAATCCACGCTTGTATTGCAGCATTGTTGTTCCTTGGTAAGTGAAGCTGATTGAATTTCTGACCTTGTAGCAGTGGGCAAGTGATAAATGAACATTAATGTACTGATGTGCTCATTTCTCTGGAGTCCAGTTGTACAGCCAGCTGGGAGTTAATGCTGGAGACAATATAGGAAGTTAGTTCAATGTAAAGAGCTATTTGTTCCTTTCTTCTGGTTGTGATATTTTTAATGTCTGTCAACATAAGACATAGGAGCAGAATTGGACCATTTGGCCCATTGAATCTCCTCTACCAGTCCATCATGGTTAATTTATTACCCCTCTCATTGCCATTCTTCGGTCTTCTCGCCATTACCTTTGACATCCTGACTAATCAGCCTGAACTTTAAATATACCCAATGACTTGGCCTTGTCAACCATCTGTGCACTGAATTTCACAAATTTACCATCTCTTGACTAAATAAATTCTTCCTCATTTCTCTTCTAAAGGCATGTCCCTCTGTTTTGAGGTAATGCCCTCTGGTCCTGGTCTACCTCACCATTGGAAACATCTCCACATTCACTGTATCCAGGCCCTTCAGACCCTTAGGTTTCCATGAGGGGGGCCTTGCGAATATTAATAGGCTTCCATCGTAATTTTCTGAACACGATGCAAGAATTTAACTTTAATTCATATGTATTCTGCATCAAAAAGTCATTATTAAGTTAGCCAAAAGCAAGCAGTGCTCATGACAAAAAAATTATTTAAGGTGATACTATGAAACAGAAGTAAAGGGCTGGTATAAGTCTTGAACAGAGGAGGTGATCTGAGTGATATCTGGCACCTCCCTCTGTTTGACTCACTCTTTGTTCAGTATTGGGTAGATTATCTCAATTATGTGGGCGTTTCCGACAAGATCAGTATTCTCTGCCTACTTCCCAGTTGCTCTTAAAGGTGACAATTTTCTTGAAAGCTGCATTCCATCTGGTACAGGAACTCACAGTGCTTTTTGACTGACAGAACCCTTTGAGCCTGCTGCTTGGCTGTGTATGTGCTTCACAGTCGTGCATGAGACAAGCCCATATTCCTCGGCTTGTAAGCCATTTGTTCTCAAATGACTTCTTTCTACTGAGGTTGTACGTGAACATATATGCTCACCTATGTGACAAGAGAACATTGTAGAGTTTGAGGAACTTAGATTTGAGGTTTGGGCAAGAATTTTTTTTCGGTGGGGGAGGGACAGAGTTGGCAAGGGTGTCATGTTGGGTTGGATTTGTTGAGGGTGGCATGCTGAGAACCTCTGATTTGTGGAGGTAGCATCATTCAGCACGGTAGCATGCCGGTTAGCGTAACTCGTAACAGCACCAACGAATGGGGTTCAATTCTGTCTGTAAGGAATTTGTACGTTCTTCCCATGACCGCTTGGGTTTCCTCCAGGAGCTCCGGTTTACTCCCACATTCCAAAACACATGGGTTAGTAGGTTAATTGGTGACGTGTGTAATTGCATGGCGTGGGTTCGTTGAGCTGGTCCTGTATCTGTAAATAAATAGACTAGAGTAGGGTGTTTCATTTGTTTATGAGATTCGTAGCTCATGGATTCATGATTCACGAGTCGGGGCATTACTGAGTCATAGGGCATCAGGAATGAATACTCTCAATCTTATCGGATGCTAATCTTTCAGTCTTGCTTTTTGGTGTGGCACGTTGATCATGTGAGGTCTGGTATGGAGTGAAAATGAATTGTAGAGCAGTTGGTCAGGTTCTGAAATAAACAGCCATCTGTTTTGCACAAATAAACTGTATTGTTTGCGAAAATATTCCAAGCTTTGATTTGAGAATCTGGAATACTTAAAGTACCTTCCTCAGCCAAACATGAAATGGCCTGTAGCGTGTATTCAACATTGTGCTGCCTGTCATTAAAGGACATCTCAATTATCTTTCAATTCATTAGAAAGGGAAGTGTTCGTATGCAACAGGGATTTTATTAATTCCATTTTCTTCAGTATAAAGACAACCAGTTGAGTGGGCTGAACGCCTAGTGTGACATGCATATCCACACAAGGTGCTGGGTCGCTTTTTTTGTTCTGTCTGTTTATCAGCCAGGGGGTCTATGGGGAAAGCTCAGAATCTGAATCTGACACTAGCTGCAAGGAAGCAAAAATACAGAAGTGCTGAACTGAGAAAACCGAAATGCACTGGGGACTTGCTTTGTAGTCTTCTAAATTGGGATTCAAAGTGACTGTCGACGATGTTAAATAAAGGATGATTAATGAGATTTTTTTCCTACAAATTTGAGCCATGTGCTTTAATTGTGGTAGTGCAGTTGAAATGTAGAATTCAAATCAAGATCACTGATTAATTCCTATTGAATTGGTAAATTGGTTTATTACTGTAACATGTACTGAGGTACAGGGAAGAACATTGTTTTGCATGCCATCATACAGATCACTACATTACACAGTGTATTAAAAGGGAAAAGCACTAACAGAATATAGAATAAAGCATTACTTTTACAGAGAAAGTACAGTCCAGGCAGACAATAAGGTGAAGACCATGACCAGGAAGATTGAGGTCTTACTGTACTGGGGAGCCATTCATGAGTCTGATGATGGTGGGATAGATGCAGCAAGGTAACAGTGGAGGACATCTTAACTGGCTGTACCATTGGTGTGGTGGCTACATCACAGGATTGAAATAAACTGCAGGGAGTTGTAAAATTAGTCAGTTCCATCATGAGCACTAGCCTCCATAGTATCCAGGACATCTTCAGTGAGCGATGCCTCAGAAAGATGCTGTCCATCATTAAAGACCTCCATTACCTAGGACATGCCCTCTTATTGCTACCATCAGGAAGGAGGTACAGAAGCCTGAGGAGAGACACTCAACAATTTAGGAACAGCTTCTGTCTCTCTGCCATCAGATTTCTGAATGGATATTGAACCCATGAACACTACTTTTTTGGTTCCTATTTTTGCACTACTTATTCACATAGTGCCTGTAAAAGTACCCCCTAGAAGTTTTCATGTTTTATTGTTTTACAACATTGAATCATAGTGGATTTGATTTGGCTTTTTTGACACTGATCAACAGAAAAAGACTCTTTCATGTCAAAGTGAAAACAGATTTCTGCAAAGTGATCTATATTAATTACAAATGTAAATCACAAAATAATTGATTGCATAAGTATTCACCCCCTTTAATATGACACCAAATCATCGCTGGTGCAGCCAGTTGGTTTTAGAAGTCACATAATTAGTTAAATCACTTGTGTGCAGTCAAGGTGTTGTCAAGAGACTGTTGTACATAAAAGTCCCAGCAGTTTAGCAGTTTCTGAGATACTCAAACCATCCCCTCTGACACCAGCAATCATTCCACAGTCAGAGTCACTTAGATCACATTTCTTCACCATTCTGATGTTTGGTCTGAACAACTGAGCCCCTTGACTATGTCTGCATGTTATGATGAATTGAGTTGCTGCCGAGTGATTGGCTGATCAGATATTTGCATTAGTGAGCAGACGCACAGGTGTACCTAATAAAATGGCCACGGAGTGTATGTCACCATGCTTCTGGAATACAATTAATGACTTGACCTCAACTGTTCTCTGTACTAGAGAATTCACTGGTTAATCATCCCGTGCATGAAGAAATGTCTTATTCCTGCCCTAAATGGCACACTCCATATGGGTCATTACGGTAGCGCAGGGATGATGTGGTAACATAGCAGTAGCATAACACTATTAAGTGACCTGGGTTCAATTCTGCTGCTGTCTGTAAGGAGTTTGTGTATTCTATCTGTGACTGCATGGGCTTTCTCTGAGTGCTGTAGTTTCCTTCCACGTTCCAAAGACCTACCAGATGGAAGGTTAATTGGTCACGTGGGTATAATTGGGCGGCACGGCCTCATTGGTATGGAAGGTCCTGTAACCGTGCTGTAACTCTGAATAAAAACAAATAAAAATCCTGAGGCTATGACATGCGATCCTGGACTCTCCTGCCACAGGAAGTTTCCTTCCTGTGTCATACCTGTCCAGTAGTGTTCAAATTTTGAATAGGTTTCTGTCGTCTTCTCTTACTCCAGGACTAACTGATCTGATCTCTCAAGCATCAGTCCTTCCATCCAAGGTATCAGTGTAATAGGAGTTTGTTGGGGTTTCACCAAGGCCTGGTGCAGCTGCAGCTGCAGCTAGACACCCTTCCTCTTGTACAGAGTTCCTCATGTATGAAGGCCAACTGTGTGCTTTCTGAATTGCTCGTACTTTGGCTGAAGGACTTGTTTCATCTTCAGCAATGCCCGAAGCATTGTTGAGAATCCCTACCACCCATCCCACAATCTCTCTGACCCACTACTGTTAGGAAGGTGGTACAGGAGCATCCGGACTAGGACTGCCAGACTAGGTAACAGCTTCTTCCCTCAGGCTGTGGGACGAATGAATACACTGCCACCACGTTGAATTAAACCATTTTGAACGATATTAACTTATTTGTGGTAATGTTTAGCTTTATGTGCCGTGTGTATTGTGGGTGCACCATGATCTGGAGGAATGTTGTTTCTTTTGATTGTATACACGTACAGTCAGATGACAAAGTTGACCTTGAACTGTCCCTTCTCCTATCATCCCTTTCTATCAAGTGAGCTTTGTGGTGCTGATTCCACTATCTCTGGTTCAGCCCACAATGTCTGCGCCAAACTTGATGCCAAATTAAACCATACTCCCAGCTTGGTCATGTACCTATCTAAAAGTTCCTTAAACACCACTATCGTATGTTCTTCCATCACCACACCTGGCACCCACCACTCTCTGTGTAAAATAAAGGGTGTCCACACACCTCCTTTAGACATTCTCCCTCTCAGCTGGTGACGCAGTGGAATCAGCGCCGGACTTCGGAGCAAAGGCTCCCAAGTTCGAATCCAAGTCGGGCCACCCCCGCCCCCCCCCCCCCCCGTGGCACGCTTTCCATCCGTGCCAGGTGGAGCGTTGAGCTAGCCACTCGGCCTCGTAAAAAAAAAAGGGTCGAGTCAGGAACGTTCATATCATGACCCGGTTGATCTGAAAGGAGACCAATCCTGACACCACATGCCAGACAAGAATGGCTGAATGTCTGGTGCGACATGCTAGGAAGGAACCTCAAAGCTATGCCCTTTAGATTTTGACGTATCTGTGCCGGGAAAAATATCTGACTGCCTACCTTGGCTATGCCCCTCATATTTATATAAACTTATATCAGGCTTCCGACACACCAGATGTTCAGTAGGATTTTTGCCAATGCTTATAATAAAACTGAGGTCTCCCTGTGAATGATAGAACAATATCATTTTGCAATTCCTTCCAAGCAACACATGGGTTTTTTTTCAATGGTGTGCTGATCTGTCGACGTGAACCTATGTTTCTCCTATGCTATCATGAAGGATCCCACCCACCCTGCTCATGGACTGTTTGTCTAATGTTCAATAAAGCAGTTGTTTGGAATCAAATGACCTTGTCTGGCGTCTGTGGGCTGGGTGTGTCTGCACCTGTGCCACCCCCTGCCCCTGGCACTTCTCTGCCACCTGCCCCACGGCCCTCGATTGGCACGCCACCCTTGGCATTCCCAACATCCTTTGCTCCTGCCAGATTTATGAACCTGTTCTCTGCTCCATGTTGACAATTATACGACTGTGCAAAAGTCTTAAGATACCCTAGCTATATACAATGCCATGAAAAAGTATTCAACCCTTTGGAAGTTTTCATGTTTTATTGTTTTACACAGTGGATTTGGCTTTTTTTGGACACTGATGAACAGAAAAATACTCTTTTGTGTCAAATGGAAAACAGATCTTTACGAAGCCATCTAAATTAATTACAAATATAAAAGCCAAATTAAATTCACTGTGATTCAATGTTGTAAAACATGTAAATTTCTGGGGTTGGGGGGGTTAAAGACACTGTATACATGCCTAAGATTTCTGCGTATATTTATCGTGATTTTCTTTTTAATTGATATTGCGTTCTTTATCTTATTGTGGTTTTTGTGTTGCATCAACTCCAGCGTAACAATTATTTCTTTCCCCTTTACACTTGTGTACTAGAAGTGACATTAGTAATCTTGAATCTTGAAACTAGGGTTTCTTCAGCAGCACATGGGAGGGAAAAAAAGACTTCCATTTCTGAAGTGATTCTCTTTGTTTTGGGATGCCTCGGAGTATTTTATGTCAGCAACGCAAGCTTGATGGTCAGCACAAATAGAGCGGAGTGAAGGGTCTGTTTCTGTATTGTATCGCGCTCTGTGACTCAATAACGTGTTGTGAAATTTGTTGTTTTGCAGCAGCAGTAGTACATTGCAATACATAGTAATTAAAAACTATAAATTACAACAAGAAATATACATATTAAATAACTAGTGCAAAAAGAGGAGGGCAAATAGTGAGGTAGTGTTCATGGGTTCATTGTCCACTTTATTGATGATAGCAATGAAGAGGACATGTCCGGGTGATGGGGGTCCTTAATAACTTTTGTTGGTGGAAATGTTACAACCATTCAGGCAGATGGGGCTTATCGGCTGTGGTTGGCAGCTTGTCTAGGAGAAGGAACACACTTATCTCCAGCCTCCGCTACCTTGCAGTTATACCTAGGGGAAGGCTTCGAGTAAACCCCATGGGAAAAATCCCTAACTGGAGTCCCTAAGGCAGTCCTACGTTGAGTTCAACACTGGCAGCTCCTGTGGTGCCGCTGGTCCCAAACTATATCAATCTCTGCCATTCCTTTAGATTCATCAGCTACCTGGAGAGTGGGATCCTACTACATGGGCAACAGTTTGCGCTCCATATTGTACTCCCCTGGCTTGCATATCATGTAGGCAGCTGGGATGCAACAATCGTGACCCTCATAACGGAGAGCCTCGGCAACCAGTACGCATCAGGCTCCCGACAATTAGCAAAAAGAAAATCCTCTTAATTAGTTGACTGGGAAAGTACAGAAGGCTTCCCTGCAGAGCAGAATTCAATCCTAATTCATCCTGTCAATTCCTCTTTCTGCTACCAGTGACAGGCTTGTTATTGCCCTGTTATAAAATGCAACATTCTTCCAGCTGCTTATTCTGCTTTAGAAATAGAGTTTGAGCACACACTAAAGAATTTGCTGTAACAGCAGAGTTCATCTTTTAACTTGGGTTGTTTTCTCTGGAGTGGCAGGAGCTGAGTAGAGAACTGATAGAAGTTCATAAGAGTATACCGTAGATAGAGTGTACATAGTTTGTGAGTGCCTGGGTTGTTCTGCCAGTGGTGGTAGAGGAGGCAAATATGATAGAAGAGTTTGAGGAGCGGTATGACAATGTAGGTGTTGTGGTTTTCCCTTTGAGGCAAAATCTTGAACTCGGGAGTGTAATGTCAAAAAAAAAATTGGCTATTAAGATGGAGAGAAGGGTATATTTTCTTTAAGCCTCTTATAAGTCACGATATGAGATATATGTCACCATATACAACCCTGAGATTCATTTTCATGCAAACATACTCAGCAAATCTATAGAACAGTAACTATAACAGAATCAATGAAAATTGAGAGTGCAGAAGACAACAGATAAATAAATAGCAATATATAATGAGTACCATAACACCTCTCCTAATTGTCAGAGATGTAAATCTTGTGACGGAGGCTTACTTCATATGCTTTGGAATTGCTCTTATCTGGAAGACTTTTGGAAATACATTGTTAGAATAACCTCAGATATTATAAAAACCAAAATTTCATTTGATCCTGGGGTCTGGATTTTGGAGACCTACAAGGTCTTAATGTGAACTACAATAAAAAAAAGTACTTAATATTGCTCGTGGCTACAGCCGGGAAAAAGTGTATCCTACAAAACTGTAAATCAGAATTTCCTTCCTCACTCAGGCAGTGGTTAAATGAGTTAACATCCTGTAGTAAACCTGAAAAGATCTTGTATATTGTGAGGAGGAAACCAGCAACATATGAAAAAATATGGGGCTCCTTTTTGGCCTTATTACCATCATTACACCTCCTCGGTTACTGAATTAGTATGGATACCCATCTTCGCGTGCTTCTACTATCTGCGTAGTCTAGTAATATATACTTCATTAATACACATTAGGACCTCATACCTTACTTGATCAAATTTTATTTTTGCTATTTTTCAATTGTGAACGAAGAAGAAATTTTTACCATACCAGGGTTGTGGGTGGGTGGGGGGGGGCGGTGGGAGGGAGTATTTTGTCTGTTTTTTGTTTGTTTTCTTTCTTTCTTATGTGTATCTGTTTATAAAATATGATTTTTTTCCAATAAAAATATCTATAAAAATAGCAATAAATAATGAGAATATGAAATAACAAGGTAAAGAGTCCTTAAAGTGAAATTATTGGTTGTGGGAACATCTCAATGGATGGGCAAGTGAGTGTAGTTTATCCCCTTTTGTTCAAGAGCATGATGGTTGAGGGGTAGTAGTGGTTCTTGAACCTGATGATGTGAGTCCTGAGGCTCTTGTACCTTCTACCTGATGGCAGCAGTAAGAAAAGAGTATGATCTGGGTGGTGAGGATCTCCGATGATAGTTGCTGCTTTCCTACGACAACATTTCGTGTAGATGTGCTCAATGGATGGGAGGGCTTTACCTGTGATGTACTGGGCCAAATCCAGTACCTTTTGTAGGATTTTCTGTTCAAGAGCATTGGTCTTTTCATACCAGGCTGTAATGCAGCCAGTCAGTGCACTCTCCATATGGCAAGTGATCAAGATCTTATTAAGATTCTTAATTGATGTGGGAACAGTTTGGCATAGGACCTTTTGCTTTCCAGAGGTTCAGTGTGAAGCTCATCACTTCAGTGAAGTAGTCCATAATACTTCTAAACACTGAGATTGGTTCTGGGGTGGAGCTAACAAGCACGGGCAATCTCCTGTTCATCCTGTACATAAAGTCTGCTTTATAGAATGGGAAAGCACAGAAATAGGCCCTTTGGCCTATCACATTAATTACCATCTTTTTGGCCATCTCTATTAATCCCACTTGCCTGCATTCAGGCTGTAAGACACAAGAGCACCTCTTGATTTTGTTACCCCTTCCATGAGGGAAAGAAATTTTGGCTCTCTATATTTCTCATCATCTTGTACTTCTTGTCAGGTTAGCCTTTTTCAAGAAAAATAACCCAGGACATGCCCCCTTCTGACTGCTACCATCAGGAAGGAGGTACAGAAGCCTGAAGGCACACACTCAATGATTCAGGAACAGCTTCTTCCCCTCTGCCGTCTGATTTCTGAATGGACATTGAACACTACCTCACTACTTTCTTATCTTTTTTTTACGCTACTTATTTAACTATTTAATATATATATTCATACTGTAATTTAGTTTTTTCCCTCTATTATTCTATATTACATTGTAATGCTGCCACAAAGTTAACAAATTTCACATGTGCCATTGATCTTAAACCTGGTTCTGACAAATAAGCCCAACCTGTCCAATCTCTCCCCATAACTTCTCTCCTTCAATCTACGCAATGTCCTTCCTGGTGAATCTTCTCTGCGTTATCTCGTGCAGCCAAACCACTGTTTTGTAAAGTTACAACATTATGTCTTAACTGTTGTATGCTATACCTTGGGCTATGAGCCCCTGTTGACCTCATCACTTTCAAGGAACTATGATTTGCACTCCCCTAGCACCATTCCTTAGCACTTGACTACTTAAATGTATATGTCCTTTCCCTATTTGACTTCCCAAACTTCACCACTTGTTAGAATAGAATTCCAACAGGCAATGCTCTTTCCATCTGATCTGTATCCTCTTCTCGCTATCCACAACACTAGCGGTTTCTGTGTCAACCACAAACTTACTAACATGGCTCTTACATTCACATCCCAGTATATAGGTTGATCACCACTAGCAACGATCTCTGTGGTACTCCAGTCACAAAAGTTTACTTCCACCTCTGACCTCCTATTAACAAGGCAGTTTTGGATCCAATTAGCCAGCTCACTTTGGATTTTAGACAACCACCTTATCAAAATGCTCTACAATGGTTCATATAACAAAATGGTAGATGTTGTCTATTACTTCACAAAAAAAGTCATATTCACGACACTAAAATTTCCCTGCACAAAGCCATGCTGATTATCCTAATCAGTTCACACTTGCCCAAGTGTATGTAAATCCAGAAAAACACACACATAATGCTGGAGGAACTCAGGTCAGGCAGCATCTATGGAGAAGAATAAACAGTGTTTTGTGCCGACACCGTCATCAGCATCCCGGTAGATGGTGCCAGACCTGTTGAGTTCCTCCAGCTTTTTGTGTGTGTTACTCTGGATTTCCAGCATCTGTAGAATTGCCTGTTTTTATGTCTGTAGATCCTGCTTCTTACAATTTTCTCTAATAATTTCACTATCACTAATACCAGTGTGTAGTTTTCTAGCTCATACTTGTGGCCCCGCTTAAAGGAACAGTATTTCTTATCCTCCGGCCTTCTGGCCTACAAACTAGGAAAAATCTCTCCAGAGTGAGAAATGTAAAGCAGGGAAATTATTAAAAAAAAACTTGTGCTGAGCCTTAAGCACACCACACCAGGAACTGGGTACATTTTCTGCTTTATATATATATATTGGTTTCCAGTTCATTAGGACACCTTGGGACCAATACAGTTGGCCCAATTAAGCGGCTGCCCCAATTAGCTGAAATAGTTAAAATGGAAATAATGAAAAATGCTTTTCAGTTCTCACTCTGGGGGGTGGAGGGGAGGTATAAAAAGTACAAACTGCCGTTTAACTGAGTAACAAATTAAGCACTACAATTACTACTACAGTGCTATATTAGTCCTTAGTAGTTAACCATGGAGGAATTAATTCAGTGTACACAGTTTGCCATGATCTTTTGACTGTAAATGAACAAAATGACCTAGTGCAGATAATGGACAGCCTTTATGCAATGCTTTTGACAGTTGCAACCAACAAATCTTCATTTTCATTGAAACATTCAAGATGAATCATCTCTAAATTCTTTGTAGTTTCATTTTCACTCCTAGTCGTTACTGCCATCTCGAAGCCTGAATCCTTAACTGCAGGGAGCAAAACAGTTCTGAATTCTCTTGCTGCTTACTACCAACTAACATGGAAAAAAAAAATCACTTTTTTTTTGAACACGAACACAAGTAAGTGGCATTATTTTAAGAACTATTTACTCTAAGCACAGTGTAGAGTCTAAGGGACACACAACTGTACACGACTGATGCCAGTTAGAAACTGGCAACAGTCTTCCGTCCCAATTCAACAGCAAATAAAATGGTTATTTTCTTGATTAGTTTTTGTTCTTTAAGAGTTGTCCAAAATAAGCATCTGCCCTGATGGTCAAATTAACCGGAATCTGCTGTATTTAAATAAATCAGGTCAGGCAGCTCCTATGGAAGGAAGAGAAAAGCCAACGTTTCAGGCCAAGATCCTTCATCAGGACTGGAAAGGAAGGGGACAGAAAATGGGGAGGGGAGGAGCATCAGCTGATGGGTGATCGGTTTATCCAGGTAAAGGAGGGGGAGGAGCTGGTTGGTGACAGGTGGAAGAGAGAAGGGGCTGAAGAAAAAGGAATCAATGGGAGAGGACATGGAAGGAGATGGGGATCTGGAGGGAGGAAGGTGTAGACAATGGGCATGTCATGTGGGTGGGGGAGGGTTAGAGGGGTAAGGGTTCTGGCCCGAAGTCTCGACTGGTCATTTCTCTCCAAAGTTGTCTGACCTGATATGTTCCTCCAGCATTTTGTGTGTGTTTATAGATACAGTTCCTTAGGATTTTCTCCAATAATTGCATGAATCCCAGCCCACGTCTGCTACCCTGCTTAAATAAAGGAACAATATTTATTACCCTCCAGCTTTTTGGTACCTTGCCTGTAGCTAACAAGCTAGCAAAAATCTTGTCAATTTCCCAGAGTGACAACTGCATGGCAGGAAAATTATATCAACTTGTGCGGAATCATGGTCATGCCACTCCAGATGTGTAGTTTTAACACCAAATACTGGAGTAACTCAGCAGCTCAGGTAGCACCTGTGGCATCTTACCCCTTGCTTTCCAGTCCTGATGAAGAGTACCTTGGCCCAAAAGGTCGTCTCTTTATTACCCTCCATGGATGCTGCTGCTGCCTGACCCGAGTTCCTCTGGCATTTTGTGTTAGTCCAGATTTCTAGCATCTGCAGAATCTCTTATGTACTGCAGCTTTGTTGCCAGTTTTTAGTTTTAAGTGAAAAGAAACACACACAGCATCAGGACCGAAGATAAAGGGGGCAGAAGCCTGTGTATACACAAGCCAGCAGGTGACATGCTGTCGTCCTTTCCAGTCCTCGTGTGTTAACACACGTCCCCCTTAGATCCAAGTCAACACACACAAAATGCTGGAGAAACTCAGCAGGTCTGCCGGCATCTATGGAGAGGAATAAACAATCGATGTTTCGATCTGAGGCCCTTTACCACGACTGGAAAGGAGCCAGAAGCCCAAATAAGGTGTAGGGAGTGGGAGGAGTACAAACTGGAAGGCGAGACCAGGTTGTGGCGGGGGGGGGGGAAGAGTGCGAATCGCGAGGAGCTGGGAGGTGATTGGTGAAGGAGGGAAAGGGTTGAAGAAGGGATATTGATAGGAGAGGACAGTGGACCATAGAATAAAGGGAAAGAGGAACCAGAGTGAGGAAGGTGTAGGTGATTGGCAGGTTGAGGAGGGCTAGAGGGATAAGGGTCTTGACCCGAAACGTTGACTATTCATTTACCTCCATGGACACTGCCTGACCTGAGTTCCTTCAGCATTTTTGTGTGTGTTTCTCCGGGTTTCCAGCATCTGCAGACTCTGTTGAGGAGTCTTTCTGTTTCCCTTGCATGCTGTGATGTCCAAGCAATGATGCATCAGAAATTCTGCTAGCCCATTTCACTGCCTTTAACTTTATGAAGTCCATTTGATTCTTCTGCTGGGGACAGAAGCAGAACCAGAACCACAAGAATTTCGCTCCATAAACAACCCCAGACTTAGAAGGTCAAAGGGCATTTGTGTGTTTAAGTAGAGACTCATTTAAAATGGATATATACAATTTTGGAATTGCCACAAGGAGATGATGAACTCCCAAAAACAACAGTGCAAAGCTTGATGACTTGATGATCATTTGTAATCTTTCAGAAAAACTGAAAGTGAAACTAACTCAGGCCCCCAGACAGAAAAATTTTGCCCTGAGCAGGGAGGGCGGAGCAACTGTGGTTTACACTCAGTATGAGAGGGCCCCCGTAAATCTCTAGTGATTGGAAATTGTCAGGCAGCTCAGCCGGGAATCAAAACCGAAACTTAAAGCTTGCTAAAGGAGCGTTTAAAGGCTGTATCGGGGCCCAGGAAGCACAGTGAACTCTGCTTAAGATAAGATTCTTGTAGCCAGAATTGTTCCATTTTAGACTTTGCATATAACATTACATTAATAGATGTATAATCTGTGTACATTTTGTAGAGATTATTACTTGGCTAAACCTAGGCGTTGCGAATCTTCCTTGCCCCGATACAGTCGTTTATCAGTGGAGATTCAGCTAACTTCCTGACCAGGAAGCCTGGTTTTTGTGGTGAAACTCTTCCCTCTGAGTTGCCAGTAAGGAAAGAGTTAGTGCTGCTCCTCAAAGCATGCAGTTCGTCTGTGACTAAAGGTGGTGCCTTTGTTTTGAAATACCTGTTTGACAGGGATTGTGCTTGGCCTTCCTAAGGTGGGTGTTTAATAATAGATATTTCTGAGAGCATGTTCATTTGGTTGAATTAGAATACCATGTCTAATTTAGTAATTAATTCAGCTAACTTTCTGAAGTGTGCTTTCTTTCCCAGATTAGTTTTGCTAAGTATGTGCTAATTCAAATCCCTTTGCTGCCCTGTGTTGATACTGATACAAACTGCTTTCAAATCAGCCTCTTTGGATTCTAGCACAGAGTCTCTGTGCTGATAGGAATGAGTCAAAAATAGGATCAGGAACTGGAAGATTTTTAAAAACTTTTTTTTGGTCTGCCATCCATGAACGAATCTTTGAATTCACAGTACAGAGACAGGCTGTTCAGCACCACCAACTGTACATGTTACTGACCAATGTTCCCTCTAATTTTTAATAGTGTGCGCAAAAATTTTATGTTGTGCAAATTTTTTTCCTGTGACAAAAGTATGTGCGCACTGAATGCACACATGGCACAGTTTATGGAGGTTTACAAAATGTTTGACATAAAACTTCACAGAATAACAACAAAATAAGATACATATTTAAGTCACTCAGTTATTTTTTTCTCTCTCCTGTCTTTGGCATTTACCCATTCTTTGTAAACTCTATCTAGACTAATAGAACTTCCATCCAATTGATAGCTTTTGATTCTCATTAACATATCCAAATGACATACACCTAAATGAATGTTCTGAACTTAAAGAGGGGTAACTTTGAAGGTATGAGACGTGAATTAGCTAAGATAGACTGGCAAATGACACTTAAAGGATTGACGGTGGACATGCAATGGCAAGCATTTAAAGGTTGCATGGATGAACTACAACAATTGTTCATCCCAGTTTGGCAAAAGAATAAATCAAGGAAGGTAGTGCACCCGTGGCTGACAAGAGAAATTAGGGATAGTCTCAATTCCAAAGAAGAAGCATACAAATTAGCCAGAGAAAGTGGCTCACCTGAGGACTGGGAGAAATTCAGAGTTCAGCAGAGGAGGACAAAGGTCTTAATTAGGAAGGGGAAAAAAGATTATGAGAGAAAACTGGCAGGGAACATAAAAACGGACTGTAAAAGCTTTTATAGATATGTAAAAAGGAAAAGACTGGTAAAGACAAATGTAGGTCCCCTGCAAACAGAAACAGGTGAATTGATTATGGGGAGCAAGGACATGGCAGACCAATTGAATAATTACTTTGGTTCTGTCTTCACTAAGGAGGACATAAATAATCTTCCAGAAATAGTAGGGGACAGAGGGTCCAGTGAGATGGAGAAACTGAGTGAAATACATGTTAGTAGGGAAGTGGTGTTAGGTAAATTGAAGGGATTGAAGGCAGATAAATCCCCAGGGCCAGATGGTCTGCATCCTAGAGTGCTTAAGGAAGTAGCCCAAGAAATAGTGGATGCATTAGTGATAATTTTTCAAAACTCGCTAGATTCTGGACTAGTTCCTGAGGATTGGAGGGTGGCTAATGTAACTCCACTTTTTAAAAAAGGAGGGAGAGAGAAACCGGGGAATTATAGACCGGTTAGCCTAACGTCGGTGGTGGGGAAACTGCTGGAGTCAGTTATCAAGGATGTGATAACAGCACATTTGGAAAGCGGTGAAATGATCGGACAAAGTCAGCATGGATTTGTGAAAGGAAAATCATGTCTGACGAATCTCATAGAATTTTTTGAGGATGTAACTAGTAGAGTGGATAGGGGAGAACCAGTGGATGTGGTATATTTGGATTTTCAAAAGGCTTTTGACAAGGTCCCACACAGGAGATTAGTGTGCAAACTTAAAGCACACGGTATTGGGGGTAAGGTATTGGTGTGGGTGGAGAATTGGTTAGCAGACAGGAAGCAAAGAGTGGGAATAAACGGGACCTTTTCAGAATGGCAGGCGGTGACTAGTGGGGTACCGCAAGGCTCAGTGCTGGGACCCCAGTTGTTTACAATATATATTAATGACTTGGATGAGGGAATTAAATGCAGCATCTCCAAGTTTGCGGATGACACGAAGCTGGGTGGCAGTGTTAGCAGTGAGGAGGATGCTAAGAGGATGCAGGGTGACTTGGATAGGTTGGGTGAGTGGGCAAATTCATGGCAGATGCAATTTAATGTGGATAAATGTGAAGTTATCCACTTTGGTGGCAAAAATAGGAAAACAGATTATTATCTGAATGGTGGCCGATTAGGAAAAGGGGAGGTGCAACGAGACCTGGGTGTCATTATACACCAGTCATTGAAAGTGGGCATGCAGGTACAGCAGGAGGTGAAAAAGGCGAATGGTATGCTGGCATTTATAGCGAGAGGATTCGAGTACAGGAGCAGGGAGGTACTACTGCAGTTGTACAAGACCTTGGTGAGACCACACCTGGAGTATTGTGTGCAGTTTTGGTCCCCTAATCTGAGGAAAGACATCCTTGCCTTAGAGGGAGTACAAAGAAGGTTCACCAGATTGATTCCTGGGATGGCAGGACTTTCATATGAAGAAAGACTGGATGAACTGGGCTTGTACTCGTTGGAATTTAGAAGATTGAGGGGGGATCTAATTGAAACGTATAAGATCCTAAAGGGATTGGACAGGCTAGATGCAGGAAGATTGTTCCCGATGTTGGGGAAGTCCAGAACGAGGGGCCACGGTTTGAGGATAGAGGGGAAGCCTTTTAGGACCGAGATTAGGAAAAACTTCTTCACACAGAGAGTGGTGAATCTGTGGAATTCTCTGCCACAGGAAACAGTTGAGGCCAGTTCATTGGCTATGTTTAAGAGGGAGTTAGATATGGCCCTTGTGGCTACGGGGGTCGGGGGGTGTGGAGGGAAGGCTGGGGCGGGGTTCTGAGTTGGATGATCAGCCATGATCATAATAAATGGCGGTGCAGGCTCGAAGGGCTGAATGGCCTACTCCTGCACCTATTTTCTATGTTTCTAAATGGTTTCTCAGCTTGTTTTTGAGTTGATTCGCTCACAGTCCGCACTAGATGCAAGAAAGGGTTTCCCAATGTCCGCATCAACTGCGCAAGGTCGCAAAACTGTTCATTTTGAAGTACAAATGCCACCATTTAAGCAAAGTTTGAAATCAGTTTGGACTTAATTTTTTTCTTGCACGGAAAATTTGAAATCATTAAACTGTCTAACTATTACAGTATGTTCAGCTAGAAAATTATGATATTTTAGACATAAGGCATTAACTTGTTAATCGCCAAATGTGAAGTCACAATCTGCAATTGCAGAGAAATCAAAAGCTGACCATTCTTGTACCTCACCCTGTAACGGGTAATGACGGGTTCTGTTGCTTGAGCTTTAGTACACCGTCCAAATGCAATTTAGTTGCCAAATGACAATTGAAAAAGTCAAGTTTCCAAATATCATCCCACTTCTTTCCACTAGCGTATTCTCCAGCAACTTTGCATCACGACAATACAAACAGCTAACTCCAGTTTCCGATCATATGTAAATATTTTTCGTAGCTGAACGTTCATGACCTCATGAGCTTTCGGTGTAGCCGTTTTTACAATTTTGTTAAGCCATTCAATTTTGAACAAATTTGCAGTTCTTTTGCGCTTCACGCCCTTCGCTTCTTTTGAATTCGACATAGTGAATCAATAATTTTTCAATTAAAAACTTTGTGAGCTATCTACAGGATTTGAAACAGATCTTTGTAAACTTTACGATATGAACACTGTCCGTCAAAGATGGCTGCTGCCATGATGCAGCAGTACAAACTGGAACAGGATAGGTGAGGTGACGAAAATTACTGACGTGCGTTGTGGTATTTGAAAAACCGACTAACTAGTTAACAGAAGCATTTAGCTAAAAGATTATTTTCAGTAAGTATAATTATTAATTACATTATTTTGGGTAACTAACCTTTTGTGCGCTGGTTGAAAAACGCACACTGCTTAGAGGGAACATAGTTTAATAGAAACTAAGATTTATGAGTCAGAATCTATGTATTTGCATGCTTCTCCACTTTTATGTACTTAATCAAAACTCTGGAAATTTAAACTTAACTCATAAAAAAAAAACCCATCAACTGTTTATTCCTCTCCATTGATGCTGCCTGATCTGCTAAGTTCCTCTAGGTGTCTGTTTTTTGCTCTAGGTTTCCAGCCTCTGCACCATTTCTTGACTTTTAAATTCCCAGTAGTTTCCTCTTGATGGATTATAACACTATTCCCATTTTTAATAGTGGCTGCCATCCATGGATTAGCGTTGCATGGTATAAACTGACATTTGACCCCAGTATTCCTGCAACCATTGTGTCTGTTACCTGACCCAAGAGTAGGTCAGTTCCAGCACGGTTAGGGGTTTGTCGTGGTAATTAATTTTTCAGGTGCCTGATCTGAAATTCTTTAATCATTTTCTCTGGAGGGGCAAAGGCAGTAATAATAAACCTGATTCTGATTCAAAGATAGTAAGGAAAAGTGATTAAAGCTGCAGATTTTCAGTGCATATTCTTAATTAAAATGTAATTGTGCACCAACCTATTTTCAGGAATCCTGGTTCTCTGAGACCTGATGGTTCCCAGGTCCCCAGCTTTTTGGCACCTGGATTATCTGAGCTGTCCTCATTCATCCAGCCCACTGGATACTGCCCTCAGTCAGGTGCTGACCGTAACGATGACATGACCGCTGACTGTGACATGTAATGATGTGAGCTGACTAATTGATGCCATGTCACACTTCAGAGCAGGTGATCAAAGGCTTACGCAGTGGAGTAGGGTTCAAAGTGTGCCTTAAAGGGGAAAAAAATGTTGATGTGGAGAGGCTTTGGAAAGAAATTCTAGCAATTAATACCCAGGCAAGTGAGGTAGCACCAATGGCGGAATGGTGAAAAATGACAAGGGATCAGTAATAATGAAGCACATACACTCATTAGCCACTTTAGATAGATACTTTATTGATCCCAAATAGGAAATTACAGTGTCACAGTAGCATTACACGTGCACAGATATACAAATATTGGAAGAAAAGTAAGAAAAAAATAAGTTACCACGAACAGTCTAATAGGAGGGGGTTATTACTTCCTTGGCGATAGGTTGCCTCATTATAGAGCCTAATGGCCGAGGGGAAGTATGACCTCGTATAGCGCTGTTTGGAGCAGCGCAGTTGCTTTAGTCTATTACTAAAAGTGCTCCTCTGTTCAGCCAAGGTGGCATGGAGAGGGTGAGAAATATTGTCCAGATTTGCCAGGATTTTCCATGGGGTCCTTTTTCCTACCACAGCCTCCAGTGTGTCCAGTTTGACTCCTATAACAGAGCCAACCTTTATAATCAGTTTATTGAGCCTTTTGCCATCACCTATGTTGATGCCATTGCCCCAGCACACCAGCACATAACATTGTACCAGCGACAGCAGACTGGCAGAACATGTAAAGGAGAGCTCTGCCTACTCCAAAGGTCCTTTGTCTCTTCAGGAAGTAGAAGTGACTCTGGCCCTTCTTGTACATAGCCTCCATGTTGGTAGCTCTACTCAAGTCTGTCATTCAGGTGCACCCCCAGGTACTTGTAGGTCCTCACCATCAATAGTAACAGGAAGCAGTGCAGGCTTAGTCTTCCTAAAGTCCATCACCATCTCCTTTGTCTTACTGATGTTTAGCTGCAGGTGATTCAGCTTGCATCATTTTACAAAGTCCTCTACCAGGGCCCTGTATTTAACCTTCTGTCCTCCCTTTAAACACCCAACAATTGCTGAGTCATCAGAGAATTTCTGCAGATGACATGACTCAGTGTTGTATCTAAAGTCTGAGGTATACAGGGGAAACAGCGCAATATAGTCCCCTCTGGGGCCGCAGTGCCTCTGATAGCCATGTCTGACACGCACCTTTGAAGCCGCACAAGCTGTGGTCTGCCAGTTGGTGTTTTGAGTTGAGTGGAATCCAGTGTGGTCTTCTGCACACCACTGTTGTAATGTATGGTTATTTCAGTTACCGTCTCCTTCCTGTCATCTTAAACCAGTCTGGCTATTCTCCTCTGATGTCTCTCATTAACAAGGCAAAGCCCACAGATCTGTGGCTCACTGATTTTTTTTTTTGTTTCTCGTAGCATTCTCTGTAAATTCTATAGAGATTGTTCTGTGTGAGAATCCCAGAGAGTAGCAGCTTCTGAAATACTCAAACCACCCCATCTGGTACCAACAATCATTCCACAGTCAAAGTCACTTAGATCACATTTCTTCCCCATTCTGATGTTTGAATAACAACTGAGCCTCTTGGCCATGTCTTTATGCATTGAGTTGTGCCACATGATTGGCTGATTAGATACTTGCATTAACAAGTAGGTGTACTTAATTACTTAATAAAGTGGCCATTGAATGTGTGTGTGTGTATATATATATATATATATATATATATATATATAAATACACACAGGAGCAAAGAGATACCTTATTAGATAGAGATGTGTGTGTTTATATATGTAAGGTCATGGAGAGATTTATAAACAAGCGTGCCAATTTTGAAGTTGGTTCTGCTTAACTGTAAATACAATATGTCAAAGAAGTAGGATTGTGCTGGTTTAGACAGAATAAGCAGAGTTCTGGATGTTCCCAAGTCTCCTTCTCTGCTTTCACCCCTGGATGTCTTGCTCCAATAATCACAGACTCTATTTTGTCATCTAATGGGGTATCTCTTTGCTCGTGTCCTCAGATATCAAACTTTACCTTCTCCAGCCATGTTTTTCTCCCTAGCCCTGTGCCTTCCCATCTTTCCTGCCACAAAACTCGCATTTGTCACGACAGGAGCTTCAGGTATTGGTTTTGTTCGGTTTTCCGGGAGCAAAAAGGTGTACTTGGAGGAATATTGTCTCACTTAATAGAAGGAAAAAGTGCCCAGCGTCAAGGACAGAAAAAAGGTGAAGTTCCCACAGTCCAAAGGTGTACCGGTTGGAAGGTTAATTGGTCATTGTAGATTGTCCTGTGATTAGCCTGGGGTTAAATCAGGGACTGCTGGGCTGTGCTGCTTGAAGGGCCGGAAAGTTCCGTTCCGTGCTGTATCTCCATCAGTCAGTCAATCCTACCTCAGCCTTGTTTGCTGCATCGGGCAGCAACTTGCTGTTTCTTTAGCGTTTGTTCGTTTTACGAGGTTCAGTTGCTAGCGTGATGCGTAACCCAGCACAGGTGGAAAGCATGCTAAAAGCTGGCTCGATTCAAACCCGGAACCTCTTGTGCAGGTTCAGATACCACTATATCACCAGCACGGACATATCAAATCAAAGCAAGTTTAATCGTCGTTCAGACCATACATGGATACAGTTGAATGAGAAAGTGTTCCTCTGGGGTCAGGGTGCATAATATACTTCCAAGATAGCGAAAGAGAGAAAAGCACACACACACATAGTTAAGCAAGAAAACACAGGTATGGTCCAAGTCCCTGAGCGACATGCAAATTAATGGTACAGCTCCCGGCAATCCAGCCTGTCAATTGACCAGTCGAACACTGGAGGGCAGCACTGATGGGAGCAGCCAGCTTGCAACTGGACTGCAGTGCTTGAGGCCTAGTCCTCGCTACACCCGAGGCTGTGCTGCTACCTTGTTGCAAACAAGAGAAAATCTGCAGATGCTGGAGATCAGCCTGTCTCGCCACCAAACAAGGGAAACAGGTTTGTGGTATCTCACATTACCAGTGTCCGACAGGGTCTTGCTATTGCAAAAGAAATGTCAAAGACATTCACTCATGGTTTCACTGCATGCTGCTTTCACACCCAATCTGCTCATGGACTGTATGTCCCACGCCCATCAGGGGAGAATGCTGTGTGGCCATCCACACCAGGGCACCAGGCTCATAAACAGTTACTTTCCCCAAACAGTAAGGCTGATCAACACCTCCACCCAGTAACCCCCACCCCACCCCCACAGCAACACTGCTTTATCATTTCCTGTTAGAGTCATCTTATATGCAGGCAGTCCTGCACCTAGAGTCACTTTATGTACATATATCTATGTATAAGGTATCTTATGTATTTATATTTATTGCGCTTTCGTTTCATTGTGTTCTTTTTGTGCTGCATTGGATCTGGAGTAACAATTATTTTGTTCTCCTTTACACTTGAATCTTGAAATTCATTTGCAGGGATTGGTATCTTCAAACGTCTGAGTAGGTTTTTCCTAAAAAGGATTATTTGTCTTTAGGCACTCAAGCTGAGATTCAAGATAATGTTGTCATTTTTAGTAATTGTTTTACTCCAAGGTTTTGTGTGTATTATTTCATTTGCACGTGTTGGCAGAACCATCCATATTTCTGCAGTGTGTTCATGATCCTCCATTTGTCCTTGAAGCCAGGCTTCTGTTAGCCAGCTCCGTGTGACGTCAGAAGCTGCTTTCAATGCCTGGATACTGTAGGGAGCAGGCGGGCTTGAGCAAATTCCAGGGCTTTCCTGCCAAAGTCCTGTTCAGAGCTTCAGCATGAGCCTTGTGGTGTTTCTGCCTCTCGGGATCGGTAAAATACAGGCTATTTATGCTATTGGAAGCCTGGAGCTTGTCCTCGTAATCTGAAGTAGTCATGGTGATGACAGTGCTGTGCACACTCCATTGTTCACCTATGGGATAAATGACTTGGACTGAATGGCCTCTCTCAATGTGTAATTCCACAGTCAAATCTTCCATCTGGTCTGCGACTTCTGGCTGTTGTAAGTTGGTAACTGGTTCCCTGTGATGTTGCTTAGAGTCTGTGGATTCTGTGCATTAACTATTGCAGCATGCTGGCAAGTTCCCCACCACCACCTCCCACCTCAGCTTGTGGTGTACAACCATTTACTGGGGACTTTCCTGATTATTGAGGCAGATCACTTGAGTTTTCTGGGGTGGCAAGGAGTAAGATGATGCAGAGCTGCTTTCAGGATTTTGAAGTAGCTTCTCCAAAATTATATGCCGCCTGGGTAGCCTCCAACCTGATGACACAAACATTGATTTTTCGAACTTCTGGTAATTGCTCCCCACCCTCCCCGTTTCACCTGTCATCTGCCATCTTGTACTCCTTCCTTTGCTCCCCCCGACCTTCACAGGGGAAAGGTAAGTGGTTAGAGGTGGAGGAGAGGGACGAACCCTGGGAAGTGATAGAGTGGAATAGGCAAAGGGCTGAAGAAAGAGGAATCTGATGTGAGAGGATAGTATGCCATGAATAAAGGAAAGGAGGTGGCAAACCAGAGGTCAAGGGGGTGGGAAGGAGGAAAACAGAACTGCAAATTTGAATAATCAATGCTGATGTCATCAAGTTGGAGGCTACCCAGACAGAGTGTAGGGGATTGCTCCTCTAACCTGTGTCTGGCCGCGCCTGTCCATGCTATGATGTGCCTGTGTGGGAGTAGGAAGTGGAATTGAAATGGGTGGCCACCGAGGATGTATTTTTCTCGTACTGTTCCAAGACCTTAATGCTCATTGGCACAATCATTGGGGCGGGGGATGGATGCAGGGGGTTGTCCCGTCTGACTTCACCTGTTTCTTCTTCTGGCTACCTAACAAAGGACTTCAGCAATCACTCTCCTTTCAGTTATATGTCCCAAGGTAAATACAAGCAGGCTTTTTCCACTGAAGTTGGGTGGTACTATAACTAGAAGTCATGGGTTAAGGGTGAAAAGTGAAAAGTTTGAGGGGAACATGAGGGGGAAACTTCTTTACTCAGCGTTGTGAGAGTGTGGAATGTGCTGTCAGCACAGGTGCCCGTGAGCTTGATTTCAACGTTTAAGTGAAGTTTGGATAAGTAGATAGATGGTAGGGGTACGGAGGGCTGTGGTCTCCGTGCAGGTCACTGGGAGTAGGCAGTTTAAATGGTTTGGCATGGAATAGATGGGCCAAAGGGCCCGTTTCTGTGTTGTACTTTTTTGTGTAATAAAGTACTAAAGAAGGAAATCAAGAAGGCAAAAAGACACGAGGTTGCTTTTGGCAGATAATGTGAAGGTAAACCTGAAGGGTTTCTGCAAGTGTATTAAGAGTAAAAGGATAGTAAGGGACAAAATTGGTCCCCTAGAAGATCAGAGTGGTCGTCTATGTGTGGAGCCTCACGAGATGGGGGAGTTCTTAAAACAGTTTTTTTGCATCAGTATTTACTCAGGAAACTGGCATAGTGTATATGGAAGGAAGGGAAATAAGCAGGAGTGTCATGGAACATACAGAGATTAAAGAGGAGGAGGTGCTTGCTTTCTTACAGCGAATAAAGATAGATAAGTCCCCCGGGCCTGACATGATATTTCCTCGGACCTTGAGAGAGGCTAGTGTAGAAATTGCAGGGGCCCTGGCAGAAATATTTTAAATGTCCTTAGCCACGAGTGCGGTGCCAGAGGATTAGAGGGTAGCTCATGTTGTTCTGTTGTTTAAAAAAGGCTCCAAAAGTAAACCAGGTAATTACAGGCTGGTGAGCCTGACATCAGTAGTAGGTAAATTATTGGAAGGTGTTCTGAGAGATCAGATATGCAAGTATTTAGACAGCCAAGGGCTGGTTAAGGATAGCATGGCTTTGTGCGTAGTAGATCATGTTTAACGAATCTTGCAGAGTTTTTCGAGGAGGTTTCGAGAAAGTAGATGAAGGAAAGGCTGTGGATGTTGTCTACATGGACTTTAGTAAGGCCCTTGACAAGGTCCCACATGGGAGGTTAGTTCAGAAGGTTCAGACACTAGGTATCCACGGAGAAGTTGTAAACTGGATTCGAAATTGGCTGTGTAGGAGAGGACAGAGAGTGGTGGTGGATTATTGCTTCTCAGACTGGAGGCCTGTGACTAGTGGTGTGCCTCAGGGATCTGTGCTGGGACCATTATTGTTTGTTGTCTCTATCAGTGATCTAGATGATAATGTGGTAAATTGGATTGGTAGGTTTGCTATGTCACTAAGATTGGAGGCATTGTGGACAGCGAAGAAGGCTTTCAAAGCTTGCAGAGGGATCTGGACCAACTGGAAAAGTGGTCCAGAAAATAGCAGATAGAATTTAATGCAGACAAGTGTGAGGTGTTGCATTTTGGAAGGACAAGTCAAGGTAGGACATACACAGTAAATGGTAGGGCACTGAGGAGTGCGGAGGAATGAAGGGATCTGGGAAGTGGCGTCACAGGTAGACAGGGTTGTAAAGAAGGCTTTTGGTATCCTGACATTCATAAATCAAAGTGTTGAGTATAGGAGTTGGGACATTATGGTGAGGTTGTATAAGACATTGGTGAGGCCAGATTTGGAGTATTGTGTGCATTTCTGGTCACCTAACTATAGGAAGGATATCAGTAAGATTGAAAGAGTGCAGAGAAGATTTACTAGGATGTTGCTGGGTCTTCAAGAGCTGAGTTACAGGGAAAGATTGAACAGGTTAGGACTTTATTCCTTGGACCGTAGAAAAATAAGGGGGGAATTTGATAGAGGTTTACAAAATTATGAGGGGTATGATGCGAGTAGGCTCTTTCCACTTAGATTAGGAGAGATAAATACGAGAGGACATGGCTTTAGGGTGAAAAGGGAAAGGTTTAGGGGGAACTTTTTCACACAGAGAGTGGTGGGAGTGTGGAACGAGCTGCCATCTGGTGTGGTAAATGCGGGCTCAATCTTAAGCTTTAAGAATAAATTGGATAGATACATGGATGGGAGAGGTCTGGAGGGTTATGGACTGGGTGCAGGTCAATGGGACTAGCAGAATAAAGTTTCGCACAGACTAGAAGGGCTGAATGGCCTGTTTTCTGTGCAGTAGTGTTCTATGGTTCTATGACTGTGACTCATTTCAGAAAAGATTGAGCAATTTGACACAGACTGGGGCTGTACTGTAGAGCCCTTCACAATGATATTGTTGGCCTTGCACCTGTTTGTTATGTACCTATGAACCTGTCAGGAGTTGCTTAATACATTTGCAGATGATGCAAAGGTTGTGGAGTTGTGGATAGTGTGGAGGGTTGTTGTAGCTTGCAACAGGACATTGACAAGATGCAGAGCGGAGCTGAGAAGTGGCAGATGAAGTTCAATCTGGAAAAGTGTGAAGTGATTCTTTTTGGAAGGTCAAATTTAAAGGCAGAGTGCAGGGTTAATGGCAGGATTCTTGGCGATGTGGAGGGACAGAGAGATCTTGGGCTCCGTGTCCATAGATTCCTCAAAGCTGCTGTGCAAATTGACAGGGTGGTGAAGGAGGTGTATGGTGTGTCGGCCTTCATTAGTCAGGAGATTGAGTTCAAGAGCCATAAGGTAAAGTTGCTGCTCTATAAAACTGGTTCGATCACACTTGGAATATTGTGTTCAGTTCTGGCATCTCATGGTGGGGGGGTGGGGGGAGGATGTGGAAACTTTAGAGAGGGAGCAGAGATTTCGCGTGGATTAGAGATCATGTTTTATGAAGATACTATTGGTTGAGCAAGCTAGGGTTTTTCTCAGTGGACAAAAGGAGAGTAACAGGTGACCTGATAAGTGTACATAATAATAAGAGGCGTAGATCAAGTGGATAGATAGCGACCTTCTCACAGGGCCAATGTCCCTAATTTGATGGGGCATAATTTTAAGGTGATTGGAGGAAAGTATAAGGAGCATATTAGAGGCAAGTTCTTTATACCAAGTGATGGGTACACGAAACGCCTTACCAGTGATAATAGTAGAGGCAGATTCATTAGGGGTATTTAAGAAATTCTGGGATTGGCACATGGATGATAGAAGAATGGAAGGTTATATAGGAGGAAAGGGTTAGATTGATCTTGGAGTTAGTTAAAAGATTGCCACAATATCGTGTGCCGAAGGGCCTATACTGTTCTAAGTTCTATAAAGTGCTCTTGAACTGTTATGTGACCGTAACCAAAATCTTTTTTCAATTAAAGGTACATATCAGGGATCTAGTCAGTTGGGCTTTTCTGGTTCTACGTGACCAAGACACACCACAAGGCTCTTAATTAAGAGCATGAGCAGAGGTGGTGGCGGTGACAGAAGAGCACGAAGAGGTAAAGCAAACAGCTCTCGCCAGTACAGCCGTTTCAATCACCCACACGAACAGTCCAACTACACTCAGTCGGCACCTAGTTCCTTTGGTCAAGGAGCGGGAATTGATCAATTCCGGAACCAGCAGATTCTGTTTCTCACTGGGCAAGCTGCGCGAGCACCTATCTTTCTGCCCCAGCAAGCGTACAGGTACCCGGTATACTACCAACAGAAGCAGCAAGACTTCCGCCCAGCCGCGCACAGTTCTCTGCCAAGACCCAAATACATAAGCCGCGGCAAAGCCTGCTTGCAGCCTGTCACTTATCCCCGCCCGCCTGCTGTCCCGGCCCAGAAGGGGACCAAGAGCTCAAGGTCAGTTGATAATCTGAATCAACTGTTCTCAAACCTCTGTAATATCTCCTTTGGTGGAGGTATTCAGCAAGAGATAATCTGTGTTCTGGGAAAGCTTAAACCGGGGGAAAGCATACCAGCACGTAAAATAGCCAAGCAACTTGAAATTCAGAAAAAAATTGTCAACCACAACCTGTACAAGTTGTTGGAGGGAAGAAGTGTGAGGAAGGAGGGAACTTCACCCCCACTGTGGTGCCTTGCTGAGGCTGCGGAGGCCACTGTAAGGTCTGAAAGTCAGCAGTCAACTCCTGAGGGCTGTGCCGTAACGCTCCCAGTCAAGGAAGAGAAGCCGGCATCTGACGACGAAGACAGCTCCGAGGACAGTGTGACTGAGCAGTCCAGCATGGAGGACAGCGAGAACAACAGGGACAAAATCTTCCATTTCCTCTTGGAAAAGAGCAAGGCAACAGCCCTGGAGATTGCCAAGAACATCGGGCTGAAGTCAGCCCGACAGGTCAACCCCACCCTCCACATGCTGGAAAATCAAGGTGACCTCGACAAGGAGGTGGCCCTCCCGCCCATTTGGACACTCTCGGATAGGAAAAGGGAGGTTCTGCTGCGGAAGAAGAAGGTGCACGAATTGGGCACAACTGTAATCGGACCTGTGGACGCCATTCCGGTGGCAATCAAGTGTGGGAGTGATGTTACACAAGAAGAGGTTGCAGAGGTCAAAGTCCACGAAGAGAGCAGCATTGGGAATGGGCAACCAGTCGCTCCCAAAGGGGAGGAAAATGACATGGAGCCAATGTTACTCACTGAGCCGTTGATGCCCGACAACAAAACTATTACAGAGACTAACAAAGTTAATCACGCCAGGCCGAACTACTACGATAACACCGCGGGAAATTGCCAGTGGGCATCTGATGATATTCCCGATGACCTGAACATCATAAACCGGGTGAGCGCGGCCGGTGAGGTGGTTGGCCTCCCGCAAGGTGTGCTGGCAGGCAAGCCCGGCGGCGACCAGCACCCGGTGCTCTCGCCGACAGAACGGCTTCGTGCGTGCTTAGCAAAGAATCCGGTGAGCGGCCTCATGGAGTACTCGCAGGGTGCGTCGCTGCAGTGTGAGTTCATCCTCCTTGATCAGACGGGCCCATCACACGACCCACGGTAAGAGAAGCCTTCCTTATTAAAAAGAAATGTCATTGGCTATGTTGACTCTAAGGGTGAGATCAATGATTTTAAGGGGCAAAGGTTGTGCTCCTTCACTCCATCTGCAACAAGCAGGGTTTCCCAG
The DNA here is from genome assembly GCF_963921235.1 of Mobula hypostoma. Lineage (NCBI taxonomy): Eukaryota > Metazoa > Chordata > Chondrichthyes > Myliobatiformes > Myliobatidae > Mobula > Mobula hypostoma. Next base: position 244,096,095 of record NC_086098.1, read on the forward strand.
TGGCCAACCATTTTAATTCCATACCCATTCCCAGTACAACATGTCAGTCCATGGCCTCATCTACTGGCATGATGAGAACACTCTCAGGTTGGAGGAGCAACACTTCATATTCCATCTGGGTGACATGAACTTTTGATTTCTCTAACTTGCAGTAACTTCTCCCCCTCCCTTCGTTCTTTTTCCATTTCCCATTCTGGCTTCCCTTTTACCTCTTCTCCGAACAAGATTATCACCTGCTTCTGACGCCCCACCTGCTTCCCTTGGTCCACTGTCCTCTCCTATTAGGTTCCTTCTTCTTCAGCCCTTTATCGTTTCTATTTATCACCTCACAGCTTCTCACTTCATCCCACTTCAGCTGGCCTCATCTATCATGTAGCTTGGGCTCCTTCACCCAACCACGTCACCCCCCACCGTCTTTTTCAAGCTTCTTCACCCTTCCTTTCCAATCCTGATGAAGGGTCTCGGACCAAAAAGATGATTGAAGATTCATTTCCTTGGGTGCTGGCTGACCTGCTGAGCTCCTCTAGCAATATGTGTGTTGATCTAGATTTCCATCCTGTGCAGAATCTCTTATGCTAATGATTTTAACTGTTATTAAAACCCTTAGGGAGATGGAATGATTTGTTTTTAATAAAGCCTTGACTGCTCCATCTAACTTCTAATCAAAGAGAAATAAAATCGAGAGAAAGACTGCATTTTACAAATCTCAATCTTTCGGGTCGGCTTAAGCCTGGCTGTTGGGATATTTGTAGCCTGTCCCTCAAATTTATTTAGCCAGTCTTGGCAAGAATACCCAATCCAGTGCTCTATCCAGGCACCAGGATTTTTCAGTGTTGCTGGGACTGATAAATTTAATCACACCACCATTAAAGCTCCAATTATTTTATTTATTTTTTAATTATTAAGATACAGTGCAGAACAGGCTTTTCCAGCCCTTCGAGCCGTGCCGCCCAGCAATTCCCCAATTTAAACCCAGCTTAATCACAGGACAATTTACAATGACCAATTAACCTACTAACGGGTACGCCTTTGGACTGTGTGGGGAAACCGGAGCACCCGGAAGAAACCCACGCGCTCACGGGAGGAACGTACAAACTTTTTACAGACTGCGGTGGGAATTGAACCCAGTCACATCCGGTCCTGTAAATCATTGTGCTAACCACTATGCTATTGTGCTGCGACGACGTTAAAAACAAGATTTTTACTTGCCATATAATGCCTGACATTCTTTATTCACTTAACGCAAGTTTAAGTTCAAGTTTATTGTTATTCAGCCATACATGTGTATACAGCTCAATGAAACATCATTCCTCTGTGGCTAAGATGCAAAACACAGTACATATAATCGCACACAGCACATATAGTTACAATCCAGTACAAGCAGTTATAAAGTACAGGTCGACCTTCACTAATCCGACTACCTGTAATCCGGTTCCCTTGATAACCCGGCACTGATTATGCTTAATGTGATCCTTCTGTAATTTGACATTTTCAGTAATCCGGCACCTCTCAGGTCCCAGTGATGCTGGATTAGTGAAGGTCGACCTGTAATAGAACAAGTCCCTGAGTGATGTGATGAGGTTCATGCCTATGTGAAGCAGTATAATGTTACTGCCACTATTATAATAAAACAAGTAGTCATATAACTTTGTGAAACAGCAGCATTAAAAGATGAGAAGTGACTAATGCAGGATTGGAATTGGGGCAGGGAGGGTGTCAGGGCATTCAGAGAGTGTGTGCATGTGTCCTGAGTGGCAGCAGGGCAGCCTGGGGGAAGAAGCTTGTCATCCAGCCTGACAGTTCTGGTTTTTATGCTGTGGTACTTTCTGACTGACAGCAAGACAGAGCTGTTTATGGCCTGAATTTTTGAGCTCAAGTATGACTGGATTTAACTGCCCCAGGTTAAGGAGGCAACGTGAGCTCCTTTGGATCGATTCCAGAGTGGAGACTAGGAGTGGACCATACTGGAATCGATCCAAGCGATTCCAGGTTGGGCCACACCCAGTCTCCACCCTGGAGTTGCAAATGACTGGATGCAAACACTGGTAAAATAGCTGACACTGAAATGGTGAGATTTCACTGAAAAGCAGGAGGCTGCCCTTCATATATTGTTACACTATAGTTTGCAGCATTATCTTCCCCCGTCTCCTCTCCTCTGACATCCATAACCAACAATCTTGTCATGAAAATCAAAATGGCTGAAGAAGCAGGGAATCTGAAAACACTGGAAAGACTCAGCAGGGCAGGCAGCATCAGTGGAGAGCAACACTGATTTCTCTAGCTTCCAGTCATTTTTCCCCTGCCTGCCCCCCCTTTTCCTTTCCCCATTCTTGCTTGTATTTTATTGGTAGCTATGCATTTCCTCAGCCCCATTACTCCCCAAATCAATAGGTCCTCTACCTTGTCAAATTCTTCAAAGCACAATCAGATGAGCACTGGGAATCTGTACATGTAGCAGCTGATGGGACTGCTCTTTCCTTCCCAACCTACTCCATCATCCACGGATGGTTACTTTTTATTCTGCATCTTTTGATCGATCTATTTCAGCCTTAAAGGGCTTTTTTCCAGCCCCAGCATCCACAGTTTTGTTAGGGGAGAGGCTTCCAGATGCTTTCATAAAACTTGTGCGTGCTGCAGTCCGAACCAGAATCAGGTTTATTATCACTGACAAAAATTGTGAAATGTGTTGTTTTGTGGCAGCAGTACAGCACAATATTTAAAAAACTAAAAATTACACTCAAAATATATGTACGTTAATTGAATAAGTAGTGAAAAAATAGTGAGGTAGTGTTCACGGACTGCTCATGATGGCGGAGGGGAAGATGCTGTTGCTAAAACGTTGTGTGTCTGTCTTCAGTCTTCATTTTTGCTGGAGGACACAGCATGGGGATGTTCATAATATACTGTTAATGAGTTTCAGATTGTCATTTTTCCTAAAAACTGTAAAGGGTCACACACAAAATGCTGGAAAAACTCAACTGTTCAGGCAGCGTCTATGGAGGGAAAGAACAGTCGGCGATTCAGGCCAAGACCATTCACCTGGGCTGTCCTCATGAAGAGTCTCAACCTGAATTGTAAACTGTTCATTTCCCTCTGTAGATGTTGCCTGACCTGCTGAGTTCCTTCAGCACTTTGTATGTGTTGCTCAGGATTTCCAGCATCTGCAGAATCTCTTATGTCATGAATGCACAGACTTCATTCACTTCTAAAATCATAAGCAAAAAAAAATGTTTTTGTTTTGTTAATCCAGGCTATTCTTTGAAATGGTACACCTCTGCCTGTTTTAATTTGCATTTCAACATACCTTCCAGATTTCATTGTTCCCCAAAATTACAACAGTTGACAACTTCTCTTTGTGTTGTGACTTGCCATTAGAATCTGAATCAAGTTTATTATCACTGACATATACCTAGTAGCCACTGAATATATGTTTTGTGGTTCAACGTGTCGATCAGAGATGCTCTTCTGCACACCACTGATGTAATGTGTGCTTATTTGAGTTACCGTCAATTTCCTGTCAGGTTGAACCAGTCACGCTGTTCTCCTCTGTCCTCTCTCATTAACAAGACATTTTCACCCACAGAACTGCTGCTCACTGGATGTTTTTTGTTTTTCACACCATTTTCTGCTGTGCAGTTTCTGAGATGCTCAAGCCGCCACATTCAGCACCAATAATCATTCCACGGTCAAAGTCACTGAGATCACATTCTTCCCCATTCTGATGTTTGATCTGAACAACGGCTGAACCTCTTGACCTTGTCTGCATGCTTTTATGCATTGAGTCGCTGCCACATGATTGGCTAATCAGATATTTGCATTGATGAGTAGGTGTACAGGTGTACCTAATAAAGTGGCCACTGAGTTTATATAACAAAGCAGTGCAAAAAGTGAGGTAGTGTTCATGGTCCATTCAGAAATCTTATGGTGGAGGGGAAGAAGTTGTCACTAAAATGTTGAGTATTTACCTTCAGGCTCCTGTTCCTCTCCCCTGATGAGATGAGGGAATGTCCTGGCTGTTGAGGGTCCTTAATGATGGAGCAACGTATATTGAAACAATGGGAAAGCTTCAGGCATTTTATCAGATTCAAGGTGTAGTTCTGAATTGACTTCTCTAAAACAAATGCCTTGTAAATTTTAAGTCATCCCGACCCCCCCAGCCTCAAGCAGCTGTGCATTTAATGTGGAGTGGGAAAGATTCACAGTAGAGTTAACTCAAGGTCGAGATCAGAATTCAAGTTTGTTTATCACGCCTACATCAAAACGTAGTGAAATGTGGCATTTGTGTTAACAGCTAACACACCTGAGGATGTGCTGGGGCAGCCTGCAAGAATGGCCACACTTTCCAGCACCAAAATAGCATACCTATTAATGTTGGCAGAAAAGCACAGAACAGACCAAGCAACAACAGCAAAACAAGCTCTGTTCCTCCCTCCCACCCACACTCAGACACAGTCCGTTAATCAGAGGACAGGCCTCCAGTGTCCAGTGGACTCTGACACGGGCAGGCAGACAGGAGCTCCATTGCCCCAGTGGATTTACACAGGTCCGCTAACTCTGTTTTAGCCAATGGGTTTTCAACTCTCAGCTCCTCACCAGACTGAATGCCATGAACTTTTAGTGGGCTAGGGGACAGGGTAGATCAGAATCTGCATTTTCACAGATCACTGCTAAGATTCAGAATCGGGTTTAATATCGGTAGCGTACATTGTGTAATTTGTTAACTTTGTGGCAATGGTACATTACAATACATGATTATAGAGGAAAATAAACTGCAATATACATACATATATTAGTTAAATAGTGCAAAAAAGAAATAAAAAGTAGAGAGGTAATGTTCATGGGTTCATTAAGAAATCGTATAGTAGAGGGGAAGAAGTTATTTCTGAATCGTGTGCTGTCAGAATTCTGTGCCTCCTTCCTGATGGTACAAATGGGAAGAGGGCATTTCTTTGGTGATAGGGATGTAAATGATAGATGCCATCTTTCTGAGGCAGCGGTCTTTGAAGATGCTCTGAGTACTACGAAGACTCGTACTCATGATGGAGCTGACTAATTTTACAACTCTGCAATTTATTTTGATCCTGTGCAGTAGCTTCCCTCCCCCCACCCCACATGCCAGACGGTGATGCAGCCAGACAGAATGCTCTTCACTGTACATTTGTAGAAATTTGGTGTTACTGAAGTTGAGTGCAAGGGTGTTGCTACAACACCACTCAACCAGATGGTATATCTCAGTCCTGTACACCCTCTTGTTACCACTTGAGATTCTGTCAACAATGATTGTGTCATCAGCAAATTTATAGATGGCATTTGAATTGTGCCTCGCCACACAATTGTGGGTATAGAGAGAGTAGAGCACACGTCCCTTAGGCTCGCCAGTGTTGATTGTCAGTGAGGCTGAGGTGCTATTTCCAATCCACACGGATTGCGGCTTTCCAGTTAGGAAGTCGAGGATCCAGTTGCAGAGGGAGGTACAGAAGCCTAGGAACTGGAGTGGCTTCAGGAAGAGGCAAGAATTCGGATTAAGTTAGGCATCCATTGACTGAGCAAAAATGGTTAGTTTCTAATCGCATATAGCCGAAAACGTGATGTTAAGAAGCAGATACTGCAATTTTTTTTGTGCTTCTGACGTGAAGCAACAAATTTCACGACCTGTGTCGGTGATGGTAAATCTGATTCTGATTTTGTTGAATTGTGATATTGATCCAGTTTCTTTGGAAGTCAAGAATAATGCATAAACTTGGTGATTATGGCCATTTTATTAAGTTTTACAAGAATGAAGAACAAATAAAGGAAAGAGGGAAAATGAAAAGTTGTGGTCATCACTCACTCAAATTAGAGATAAACAGAATTCCAGTGATGGCATTTGACCTATGAAGTAGCCAGATTCAAGTTGTGTGACATGTGTTGCCGAAAAACACAGAACTGGCAATTATTAGAAGATTTACTGATCAATTACATGTATATAGACTATAAGATGTAAGGGCAGAATTAGGCTATTCAGTCTATTGAATGTGCTCTGCAGATGTTTATACAGTACTATGCAAAAGTCTGAGGCACATATATATAGCTATGATGCCTAAGACTTGCACAGTACTGTAGTAATTTTATGTATTGCACGGTACTGCTGCAAAAAAAAACAAATTTCATGACAAATCTGATTCTGATATGGGTGTGTATGGTGGAATGAGAATGGGAAGGGGACAGGGCGAGGAGAATCATGGTTGGGAAAAGGGGAAGAGAGGCACCCGAGAGACATACTGTAATGATCAATAAACCAATTGTTTGGGATCAAATCACCTTTACTGGTATCTCAAGGTAGGGTGTGGCTGTATCCACCCCTCCTGCAGCGCTCCATACTTGTCATTTCCAACAGCTTTTGCTCCTGCCAGGTTTACAAACTTGTGCAAAAACAGGAATAAGCAAAGATGATTATATAAAAATACAAGCAAGCATAGGAAAGTAAAACTAGAAGGAAACTACTAGAAAATTAGCAACAGTACAAGGGTGGTAAGTTATTGGACCAGAATACGCAGGACTGGGCTATTAATCCACAAGTTTCAATTTCATCTTTCCAACTGGTGAGTTAAATTATAGCAGTAAAATTGATCTGAAATTACCAAGCAAGATTCCATGATACTGATGGTGATGTCAGTGCTGCCAGATCCTTCAATGTCATTTCAGGGCAGTGGTCCCCAACCACCGGGCCGCGAGCATGTGCTATCTGGCCATGCGGAAACGATATGATTTGGCAATATGAAACGATATGAGTCAGCTGCACCTTTCCTCATTCCCTGTCACGCACTGTTGAACTTGAACACCCCCTCCTCCCCGTCGGCTAGTCTGCAAGAATATCGTCAATATTAAACCAGTCCGCGGTGCGCAAGAGGTTGGGGACCCCTGCTTCAGAGGATGTAAATCAGTTACATTTGAATTAGCTCATGTGACTCTAGATCCACCAGTGAATTGAGGGGGGACTTCTTCACACGGAGGGGGGAATGAGCTGCCAGTGGAAATGGTGGATGTGAGTTCAATTTTATATCATTTAGAGATACAGTGCTAAGCAGACCCTTCCAGCCCAGTGAGCTGTGCCGTCCATCAACCCACCTACTTAACCCTAGGCTAATCATGGGACAATTTACAATGACCAATTAACCTACCTACGGGTACGTCTTTGGACTGTGAGAAAAAACCGGAACACTTGGAGGAAACACACGGGAAGAACGTACAAATTGCTTACAGATGGCACCGGAATTGAACTCCGAACTCCTGAGCTGTAATAGCATCACAGTAACTATTACACAACAGTGGCACCCGTTTAAGAGAAATTTGGATAAGTGTGTGGATGGGAGGGGTATGGAGTGTGAAGCAATGGGACTAGGCAGAGTAACAATTCGACAAGGACCAGATTGCTTGTTTGTGTGGTGTAGTGCTCCATAACTCTCCAATGCACAGTTTGGGGAGCTCAGGATTGACAATAAATTCTGCCATCCAAGACCAGGAATGAATTTGAAACCACTGGGAATACATATTACATGAGCAGTTAATGGGGGAAAGCCTCCAGGGATCCTGATGGAATGCCAGATTACTCTAGATACTTGGGTATTATTCTTCAGCTTCTTTTAGAGAGTGGCTTCTGGTGTATTCTTGAACAGGAGCTTTTAGTTTCTCCACCTGTGAGAGACCCAACCCTGCAATCTTCACTGCCGTGGATTGTGGGTTCTCTTTGCATGAGCTCAGTTTATTATGTAATACCACCCATCTTCCCCTGTCATCAGTTCATTGGCTATGTGCTCTATGTAATTGCTGCTGTTTTCCTAACAATCTTTTCTTCTCCCCGCCCCTGCCCCCCCCCCACGACAAAGGTTCCGGATGCAGGCCGCCATAGACGGCAGGAAGTTCCCCCCAGCTGAAGCCAATAGCAAGAAGACCGCAAAGAAAGACGCGGCAACCAACGCTCTGAAGGTGCTGCTGAAGGAGATGCTCGGTGAAGACATCGAGATTCCTCCTCCTTCGCCACAACAGGAACCCATGGCGGTATTGGAGGTGAGTGTTATGCTGTAAGCTAAGCACAATGTCTGCCTGCTCTTTGGTCTTGGATTTAAAAATCCTTGCTTTGCTTTGCTTTGCTGTGCTTTTCGTACTGGTAGCAGACTTTAGAAACATTTGTATCACTAGCAACACAGCACACAACGAATGATGTATCAATAGCAATAGGAAGATTCCTGTGGCTATTTTCAATGTTTCCTCTTTGTAATTGCCTTTTACTCAGTGCCAATAATCAATTTGCAGATTATTGTTGCAAATTCACAGGAGGTGAATCAGAATCAGGTTTTTTATCACTGATGTATACTCAGAGTGGCCACTTCATGAGGTACAGGAGTGGAACACGGTGTGGTCTTCTAAAAATCATAGCAAGAAATATGTTTTTGCTTTGTTAATGCAGGCTTTTCTTTGAAAGGGTACACCTCCACCTAGTTTAATTGGCATTTTAACACACCTCCCAGATCTCATTGTTCCCAAAAAATTATGCCTGTTGATAATTGTCTTTGTGCTGAGGCGTGGCCTTAGAATCTGAATCAGGTTTATTATCACTGACGTACACTCAGTGACCTCTGAGTGAATGTTCGTGGTTTTCTGCTGTTTTAGTCCATACACCTCAAGGTTCGCCATGTGTATTCAGAAATGCTCTTCTGCAAACTACAGTTGTAATGCATGGTTATTTGAGTTACTGTTACCTTCCCGTCAGTTTGAACTAGTCCAGCCATTTTCCTCCAATCTCTCATTAACAAGGCACAGAACGGCCACTCACTGGATGTTTTGTTTCTCATACTATTCTCAGTAAACTCTGGAGACTGGTATGTGTGAAAATCTCAGGAGATCAACGGTTTCTGAGATACTCAAACCACCCCATCTGACCAACGGTCAAAGTCACTTGTATCACATTTCTTCCCCATTCAGATGTTTGGCCTGAAGAACAACTAAACCTCATGACCATTTTGGCGTGCTTTTAATCATTGAGTTGCTGCCACATGATTGGTTGATTAGATATCTTTATTGATGTGCAGGTGTACTTAATAAAGTGGCCACTGAGTGCACATTGAGAAATTTGTTTTGCGGCAGCAGTACAGTGCAAAACATAAAAATCACTATAAGTGACAATAAGAATGTATGTAAGAGGCAAACGGGTTTTCCACTGAGGTTGAGTGCGACTAGAACTTAGAAGATTGAGGGGAGATTTGATAGAGGTATACAAAATTAAGGGGTATAGATAGACAGGCTAAATGTAAGCAGACTTTTTCCACTGAGGTTGGATGAGACTAGAACTAGAGGCCATAGGTTAAGGGTGAAAGGTGAAATAATTAAGGGACACTTTTGCTCAGGATGGTGTGAATGTGGACCAAGCTGCTTGCGTAAGTGGTGGGTGTGGATTTGATTGCAACAGTTAAGGTCAGTTTGGATAGGTACATAGATGGGAGGAATGTAATGGGCTATGGTTCGGGTGCATTTCCATGGGACGAGGCAGATTAACTATTTTTCTGCTATAGTTCTCTAACTAAATAGTGCAAGAAGAGATCAAAAATTGAGAAATAGTGTTCATCTGAAGGCAGGCAGGAAGAAGCTGTTCCTAAAACTTAGAGTGTGCACCTTCTTCCTGATGGTAGTAATGAGAAGAGGACATGTCCTGGATGATGATGGTCCTTAATAATGAGATGTCATCTGAAAACAGAAACTAATCGGCTTCACAAATGCACTTTCATTCCGGTGCAACATTTTCGTCAACTTTTGAATAGTTAAGGACATGAGTAATTGATGGCAGGGAAAGCCCGGCTGAACTATCAAGTTTCAGTGGACCTATACAGTTAAAACTCCAACTGTTTCACCCTGTGAGTTGTACTCACTTTCTCCTGTCAAGTAATCCCAAAGAAAAAGCAAAAAAAAACCCCTCTAGGGCCAGTAATTGGGGGGGGGGGGAGGGATCCATAAAATTTAAACAGCAGAGATTCTGCGGAGACTGAAAGTCCAGAGGAACATACACAAAGTGCTGGGAGAACTCAGCAAGTCAGACAGCATCTACGGAGAGGAATAAAGAGTTAACGTTTCGGACCGAGACCCTTCATCAGGACTGGAAAGGAAGGAGGAAGAAGCCGGAGCAAGGGGGGGGGGGTGAAGGAGTCCAAGCTAGGAGGTGATAGGTGAGGCCAGGCGAGGGGTTGAAATGAGAAGCTTCGAGCTGATAGGTGGAAAAGGTAAAGGGCTGGAAAAGAAGGAATCTGATGGGAGAGGGCAGTGGATCATGGGAGGAGGGGAACCAGAGGAAGGCGATGGGCAGGTGAGGAGAAGGCATGAGGGTAAGAGGGGAGCCAGAATAAGGAGTGGAAAAGGAGAGAAGGGTGAAGGAATATGAAGTGAAGCTTCTCCCACCTGGGTGGCATCATCATGGCAGTAGAGGAGGCCATGGACCGACATGTTGGAATGAGAATGGGGAATGGAATTAAAATGTTTAGCCACTGGGAAATCCGTAAAATTTGTTCTCTAAGGCACGAGAATCTAGACCAGGAAATCCTGTAGAATACCTGTAATCTGTAACAACATTTGCCTTCCAGATATGACGATCTCTGAACATATACAGAGCACAGTCTACATCAGCCAGCAACAGTTTCTAAAGACATTTATTGGGGAATGAAAGCACCACTCTCAGTCTCTGCATAGCCGACGGCCCATCCTTAGTGGCTCTGCCAATTCCTAAACTGTTTAAGCTGGGCCTAGGATTGAAAGGGTTAATATACTCTGTGTCTCCGGCCTGTACTTGATGGAGTTCAGAATGTTGAAAGGCAGGTGAAAGGGGGGAAATCTCAATGAAACCTGGATATTGAAATGCCTAGATAGATTGAACGTGGAGGGGATTTGGGATCTGAGGTCACAGCCTCTAGAACTGAGATGAGGAGGAATTTCTTCAGCCACAGGATGATGAATCTATGGAATTCATTGCCACAGACAACTGTGAAGGCCAGATCATTGAATGTATTTAAGGCAAAGGTTAATTGGTTCTGAATGGTAAGGGGGTTAAAGGTTACAGGGAAAATGCAGGAGAATGCGGGTGATTGAAAAGATGAGCAGTGATTTAAGCTGATGGATTGAATAGCGTACTTCTCCTATATGGTGAAGATTTGTGACTCTTAGACCAAAGACTAGCGAATTTCTATAGGTGTAATGTGGAGAGCATTACCGTCTGGTATGAAGAGGACCACGGCACAGGTTTTGAAAAAGCTGCAGAAGATTGTAATCTCAGCCAGCTCCCATCCTGGGCACTAGCCTCCCCATCATCCAGGACATCTTCAGTACACGGTGCCTCAAGAAGGCAGCATTCATCATTAAGGATCCCGATCATCCCGGACATGCCCTTGCCAAGGAGGTACAGGAGCATGAAGACACACACCCAATGTTTTAGGAACAGCTTCTTCCCCTCTGCCATTTGATTTCTGAATGGACAATGAGCCCTACTCACGATTTTTTGCTCTCTGTTTGCACTACCTATTTAATGTGTTATATATATAACTTATAATTTATAGTATACTTTGTGTATTTTACTGTACTGCCAAAAAACAGCACATTTCATGATGTGTGTCAATGATAAACCTGATTCTGATTCTCCCCAACCTGTTAAACTGAAGAAATTTAGCTGTAGAGATGCTATCTCACCTTGTATTCATTAATCACATTACTTCCAAATCTGTGCTGCTGTAAAATTAATGGGTCTTTTGCTCTGTAGAACGTGAGTTTATCCTTTGTGTGCCCTGTCACTTGGCAATTTAAGGAGTCCTCTTGGGCAGTAGTGCCATGGGTTAACAGTGAAAGGTGAAATATTTAAGGGGAACCTGAGGGGGAACTTCTTCCCTCAGAGAGTGGTAAGGGTGTGGAATGAGCTGCCAGTGGGAGTGGTGGATACAGGTTTGATTGCAACATTTAAGAGGAGTTTGGCTAGGTATATGAATAGGATGGTTACCTAGAGCTACGGTCTAGGTGCAGGTTGATGGGACTAGGCAGATTAATAGTACTGCATGGGCCAAAGGGCCTTTTCTGTGCTGTATTGCTGTATGACTAGTAGCATACAGACCATTTAATCCCAGGACGTTTGTTGAACATCTATGTCAGAGGCCGATGCTGAAACTCTGCTGAGTAGCCCAATGACCGTTACGAGCATATAACCGTATAACAATTACAGCACGGAAACAGGCCATCTCAGCCCTTCTAGTCCATGCCGAACACTTAATCTCACCTCATCCCACCGACCTGCATTCAGCCCATAACCCTCCATTCCTTTCCTGTCCGATGAATGCAGTCTGCTTCATCGGCCCTCCTGTGGGGAAATCTTATTTCAGTTAAACAAGTTGGTTCAGTGATTGGAGGTGGGCCCATTCTGTGTTACTGGAGCAGTATAGATGCAATAACTCTTCCTTCGCTGGCCATTCAGTGTGGGTAATCGTCATGGATCTTGACAAAAGGGGTTATGAAGTCTGCAATGCGATCTTCATTAGTTAGATACTTCAGACAGTCACTCATATTCTCAGTACATACAACTTGTAGTCTCAGCATCATTTATTTATTTACCTTGCTTATTCATCCATTACACTGGACAACAAAGATTTTGCTTGTTAAAAACTTTTGGGTGTAGAGTCACAAGAAGAAGTTTGTGAACTCTGCAATTACCTTGTTTTCTATATTAATTACTCATGAAATGGAGTCTGATCTTCATCTTGGTCACAATAAGGCAAACACAATCTGCCTAAACTAATAACATACAAACAATTTTACTACTTCTCGTTAATATTGAGTACACCATTTAAACAATCACATTTTGGGTTCAAAAAAGTATATGACCCTCCGGGGTCATGCCTTCTATGAAAGCTATTTGGATTCAGGTGTTCCAATCAATGAGATGAGATTGGAGGTGTGGGTTATAGAGGTGCCTGCCCCATGAAAAAGACCAAGTCAGGTTACTGACAGCCTGCTTTTCTCAAGAAAGATCAGTTTATGTGCACCATGCCTCGATCAAAACAACTTTCAGAGGACCTTGGAAGAAGAATTGTAGAGATGCATGAAGCTGGAAAAGGCTACAAAAGCATCTCCAGAGACCTGAGTGTTCATTAGTCCACAGAAAGAGAAATTGTCTACAAATTTGTCTACAAATGGAGGAAATTCAGTACTGTTATTACTCTCCCCAAGGGCGGGTGTCCTGCAAAGATCATACCAACAGCACAACTTGCAATGCTGAAGGAGATGAAACAGAACCAAAAGCAAAAGACCTGTAGAAATTTCTAGAACTTGCTACAGTCTCTGTTCATATAAGAAAAACACTAAACAAGAATGGTGCTCATGGAAAGACCACAGAGGAAACCACTGCTCTCCAAAAAATATTGCTGAACATTTCAAGTTTCCAAAAGATCACCTGGATGTTTCTCAACGCTTCTGGGACAATGTTCTGTGGACAGATGAGACAGAATTCGAACTTTTTGGCAGAAATGTAGGGAAAAGGGCACTACACACCCCATCCCAACTGCCCAGCATGGTGGAAGGAGCATCATGGTTTGGGTCTGCTTTGCTACCTCAGGGCCTGAACAGTTTGCAATTGTTGAAGGGAAAAATGAATTCAAAATTGTATCGAGACACTTTACTGGAGAATGTCAGGGTAGCGGTCCATCACCTGAATCTTAATAGAAGTTGGATGATGCAACAAGATAATGATCCAAAACACAATAGTAGATCAACAACAGAATGGTTTGAAAAGAAGAACATTCATGTTTTGGAATGGCAACATCAGAACCCAAACTTGAACGCAATTGAAATGCTGTGGCATGACCTGAAGAGGGCCATTCATTCAAGGTATCCCAGAAATATTGATGGACTGAAACAGTTTTATATGGAGGAATGCTCTAAAGTTCCTCCTCGCCATTGTGCAAGTCTGATCAGCAGCTACAGGAAATGTTTGGTGGAGGTTAAAGGAAGGGCTGACAGTTATTAAATACAAAAATTCACATACTTTTTCCAACCTGAACTGAATGATTGAACAATGTGTTCAATAAAGACACGAAAAGTTCAATTGTTTGTGTGTTACTAGTTTTGGCAGATTGTGTTTGTCCATTATTGTGCCTTAGATGAAGATCAGACCATAATTAATACAGAAAACCAGGTAATTGTATAGGGTTCACAAGCTTTTTCTGGCAACTGTACCTTATGGATTTTGGGCTGTGAATCATGAAAATCACCATGAAATTTCCCTACCTTGCACCATTTTTTAAAAAAATTGTCGACATTTGCTATTTCAACTCATAATTCAAGTTAATTAAAATGTTGTCCACAATTGGAGGGTGGCTAATGTAACCCCACTTTTTAAGAAAGGAAGGAAAGAGAAACCGGGGAATTATAGACTGGTTAGCCTGACATCGGTGGTGGGGAAAATGCTAGAGTCGGTTATCAAAGATGTGATAACAGCACATTTGGAAAGCGGTGAAATCATCAGACAAAGTCAGCATGGATTTGTGAAAGGAAAATCATGTCTGACGAATCTCATAGAATTTTTTGAGGATGTAACTAGTAGAGTGGATAGGGGAGAACCAGTGGATGTGGTATATTTGGATTTTCAAAAGGCTTTTGACAAGGTCCCACACAGGAGATTAGTGTGCAAACTTAAAGCACACGGTATTGGGGGTATGGTATTGATGTGGATAGAGAATTGGTTGGCAGACAGGAAGACAATAGACAATAGGTGCAGGAGAAGGCCATTCGGCACTTCGAGCCAGCACCGCCATTCACTGTGATCATGGCTGATCATCCACTATCAGTATCCAGTTCCTGCCTTATCCCCATAACCTTTGATTCCGCTATCTTTAAGAACTCTATCCATCTCTTTCTTGAAAGCATCCAGAGACTTGGCCTCCACAGCCTTCTGGGGCAGAGCATTCCATATATCCACCACTCTCTGGGTGAAAAAGTTTTTCCTCAACTCCGTTCTGAATGGCCTACCCCTAATTCTTAAACTGTGGCCTCTGGTTCTGGACTCACCCATCAGCGGGAACATGCTTCCTGCCTGCAGCGTGTCCAATCCCTTAATAATCTTATATGTTTCAATAAGATCCCCTCTCAGCCTTCTAAATTCCAGAGTATACAAGTCCAGTCGCTCCAATCTTTCGACATATGAAGCAAAGAGTGGGAATAAACGGGACCTTTTCAGAATGGCAGGCAGTGACTAGTGGGGTACCGCAAGGCTCAGTGCTGGGACCCCAGTTGTTTACAATATATATTAATGACTTAGATGAGGGAATTAAATGCAGCATCTCCAAGTTTGCGGATGACACAAAGCTGGGTGGCAGTGTTAGCTGTGAGGACGATGCTAAGAGGATGCAGGGTGACTTGGATAAGTTAGGTGAGTGGGCATATTCCTGGCAGATGCAATATAATGTAGATAAATGTGAGGTTATCCACTTTGGTGGCAAGAACAGGAAAACAGATTATTATCTGAATGGTGGCTGATTAGGAAAAGGGGAGGTTGCAACGAGACCTGGGTGTCATTGTACACCAGTGATTAAAAGTGGGCCATGCAGGTACAGCAGGTGGTGAAAAAGGCAAATGGTATGCTGGCATTCATAGCAAGAGAATTCGAGTACAGGAGCAGGGAGGTACTACTGCAGTTGTACAAGGCCTTGGTGAAACCACACCTGGAGTATTGTGTGCAGTTTTAGTCCCCTAATCTGAGGAAGGACATCCTTGCCATGAAGGGAGTACAAAGAAGGTTCACCAGATTGATTCCTGGGATGGCAGGACTTTCATATGATGAAAGATTGGATGCGTTAGGCTTATACTTGCTGGAATTTAGAAGATGGAGGGGGGATTTTATTGAAACATATAAAATCCTAAAGGGATTGGACAAGCTAGATGCAGGAAGATCGTTCCCGATGTTGGGGAAGTCCAGAACGAGGGGTCACAGTTTGAGGATAAAGGAGAAGCCTTTTAGGACCGAGATGAGGAAAAACTTCTTCACACAGAGAGTGGTGAATCTGTGGAATTCTCTGCCACAGGAAACGGTTGAGGCCAGTTCATTAGCTATATTTAAGAGGGAGTTAGATATGGCCCTTGTGGCTACGGGGATCAGGGGGTATGGAGAGACGGCAGGTACAGGGTTCTGAGTTGGATGATCAGCCATGATCATACTGAATGGCGGTGCAGGCTCGAAGGGCCGAATGGCCTACTCCTGCACCTATTTTCTATGTTTCTGTGTAAACTGAGAAGTTTTCTATTTTGTCCAGGCATGTACACTTAGGCAGGGCAGATGCTGCATAGTAGAATTGGGTTTAGAAAGGCTCTAAATTTTCAATATTTGAGACAGGTGTTTCCCAGCATAACTGATGCCAAGATTAAGGAGGGAATTTTTGTTGGTCCCAAATCAAGCAGATCATCAATGACTCATTTCAAAGGACTTCTAGTGGGACCGGAGAAAATCGTATGGAAGTTATTGATATTGTTGATAATTTTCTTGGCAACTACAGAGTACCAAATTCCGTGCAGCTAGATGACACCATGCTTCAAGTATACAAACCATGAAGTGCAACATGTTGCTTAAGATTCAATTTCTGCTTTCCCATTTAGTTTTCCTCCCTGCAAATCTTAGTGCTGTCAATGACGAGCACAGTGAAAGGTTTTACCAGGACATTGCGCTCATGGAGAAAAAGTATCAGGGCAATTGAAATCCATCAGTGCTGGCTGATTATTAGAGGACACTTAAGCAAGAAGCCTCAGACATGGAGTACAAACAAAAATCATCAACAAAACATGTTTAGCTTAGTTGAACTGTTGCGAAGTATCAGTACTGTTATTCAATTAAATGAATTATATTCAATGAAAGTTAATTTCTTGTTTCTCCAAATTCCTATGTGATACAAGTAGTCTGAAATTATATTTGTGTTCAGCTTCACACGGTCTATCATTAAAAAAACAATTCTGAGGAAGTAACACATTCAAAAAAATTTGATGTCCAGTATTAGCTATATTTTTTTGCACTGTTTGTCCTCCTTTGTACATTGCTTGTTTGTTAGTCTCTATGTGTAGTTTTTTTATTGATTCTATTGTGTTTCTCTGTTCTACTGTGAATGCCTGCAAGAAAATAAGTCTGTAGGTAGTATATGGGGACATATGCAATCTTTGATAATAAGTTTACTTTGGACTTGTAAACTATTAAACGGTTTGTCTGGTTCTTTGCTAGAGTTATTGTTCCATCCTCCGAAATCTACCAAATACATTTTTAATCATTCTCTCCTCTCACCATTATCCCATCCAGTGCCCAACTGCTCTGAATGAAGCCAAGAATGAACCGTGCACTGCCTCTCAACCGATGCTGCCTGCCGGGAAGAACCCCGTCTGCATGTTGATGGAGTACGCACAGAAGTCAGGCAATGCCTGCGAATTCCAGCTTGTTTCGCAAAGTGGTCCTCCACATGACCCCAGGTATGTGGAATTACTATCTACCAAGCAGAAGACATCTCCGATAATGTTTAAACTCATCAGCTCGAAGCATTTAACTGCTGGGAAACACAATATACCTAGCAAGGTATATTGCCCCATTAAGTACTCCCTGGGACTCAATTCCTTAAAGACTTTTAGTTATAAGGAAATCAAGGGGTGCGGTAAGTGGTGCCAACCTACTAGAACAGCCACAATCTTAAGACCATAAGACTTGGGAGCAGAATTATGCCATGCACCCCATTGAGTCTTCTCTGCCATTCCATCATGGTTGAGTTATTATACCTCTCAATCCCTTTCTCCAGACTTCTTCCCCTGACCTTTGATGCCCTTACTAATCAGAAAACATCTCCAATAATGTTTAAACTCATCAGCTCGAAGCATTTAACTGCTGGGAAACACAATATACCTAGCAAGGTATATTGCCCCATTAAGTACTCCCTGGGACTCAATTCCTTAAAGACTTTTAGTTATAAGGAAATCAAGGGGTGCGGTAAGTGGTGCCAACCTACTAGAACAGCCACAATCTTAAGACCATAAGACTTGGGAGCAGAATTATGCCATGCACCCCATTGAGTCTTCTCTGCCATTCCATCATGGTTGATTTATTATACCTCTCAATCCCTTTCTCCAGACTTCTTCCCCTGACCTTTGATGCCCTTACTAATCAGAAACCTACCAACGTCTGCTTTAAATATATCCAATGACATGGCCTCCAGAGATGTCTGTGGCAGTGAATTCCACAGATTTATCATTATCCTCTGGCTAAAGAAATTCCTTCTCATCTCTTGGAAAGTGGTGTCCTTGTACTCTGAGGCTATGGCCTCTGGTCCAGGATTCCCCCCATCTTGCTGAATGTCAGAGCAGGCACCAGGGGCTGAATGGCCTGTCCCTGCTCAAACTAAAGTTCAGGTAAACCACTCATTCTGTATCCTGCATCTTAAGAGTTGGGGGGGAAAAAAAAGGGAAATGTGGTAAGCTGTCAGTGTACAGTTGGCCTGCTGACCATCTTGTTTACGGGTAGATAAAAAAAAAAGTTGGCAGAGAGATTGAATCCGAATTAGTTCTGGTATCGTTGATATATGTTGTGAAATTTGTTGTTTTGTAGCAGCAGTGCATGTATAAATAAATTACAATAATAAATACATGTAAAAGTTAAGTAAAATAGTGAGTTAGTGTTCATGGGATGGTTTATTGTCCATTCAGAAATCTGCTAGTGAAGGGGAAGAAACTGTTCCTAACATGTTGGCTCCTGTACCTCCTCTCCAATGGTAGTAATAAGATGAGGAATGGGGGGGGGGAGAGTGGTGGGATCCTTAATGATGGATGCTACCTTTTTAAGGCATCGCCTTTTGAAGGTGACCTCAGTGCGGGGAGGCTAGTGCCCATGATGGAACTGGCTGAGCTTGCAACCCGTTCAGCTTAGTCTGTGTGTATAAACTAATCCCGTGCAGTGGCACATTCATACCAGACGGTGATGCAGCCATCTGGAATGCTATCCACAGAATTGCATCTGGAGAAGTTGGTTTCGTACCAAATCTCCGCAAGCTCTGAAGAGTGAACCTGTATTTATTTATGGAAGAGTTTTCTGAACTTGCCCTCCTGCCTTCACCATCCCAAAGGCTTTATAGCCAGCCCAAGGTTCAAGACTGTTTACTGCTATTCTTCAGTGCAGGAATGCAAAGGAGAACTCCAGATCCAAAAAATCACAATAAGCATAAAATACACAACTGTAAATATTGAAGCAATCCGTAAAACACAATGTACAAAGAACTGTTAAGTGTGACCATATATACATAAGATTAGCTTATATACATAGACTAATTGTATATACATAAAGTGACGTTAGGTTCAGGAGTATCTGAACATCAAGTAGGAAATGATAAATTAACAAAGTGACTCTTGGCAAGACGAACTCTCCTAGGTAGCAGCAGGACACATAGAACATAGAATAGTACAGCACAGTACAGGCCCTTCGGCCCACAATGTTGTGCCGACCCTCAAACCCTGCCTCCCATATAAGCCCCCACCTTAAATTCCTCCATATACCTGTCTAGTAGTCTCTTAAACTTCACTAGTGTATCTGCCTCCACCACTGACTCAGGCAGTGCATTCCACACACCAACCACTCTCTGAGTAAAAAACCTTCCTCTAATATCCCCCTTGAACTTCCCACCACTTACCTTAAAGCCATGTCCTGTTGTATTGAGCAGTGGTGCCCTGGGGAAGAGGCGCTGGCTATCCACTCTATCTATTCCTCTTAATATCTTGTATACCTCTATCATGTCTCCTCTCATCCTCCTCCTCTCCAAAGTGTAAAGCCCTAGCTCCCTTAATCTCTACAACACAGTATGTCAGTGCAGGTAGGAGGTGTGGGGTGTAAGCGTAAAGTGACAGTGTATGGGGAGATGATGAACTCTGAAGGGCTGTGGAGTGGAATGGCTGCTGTATGTGTAGTGGTGAGTGGGTTAATGGGTGGAGGCATTAATCAGCCTGATAGCTTTGGCAGGGGGCTAGAGGTAACTGTTACTGAGTAGAGGTCCTGGTGTGGAGCTGAGTACTCAAGTTGTCAGTGTTGAGATGCAAAAATACATTTGCCAATTTTCACAATGTGCGAGCAGATTCCCCCCCCCCCCCCAAGTGAACAACAGTATAACTTTACGCATTTAAGGGCTGTGGTGGAGGGAGAATCTTCCCCCAGACTTTGTGATGACGACAGTGTGCTTTTTGTTTACCTGCACCTGTTGGGTAAATGGATCCCATTTAACATCTGATGTGAGCACAGTAATTAGGATGGTGTGAGAACTCCCTCAGTACTATCCCCAGAGCCTATATTCCTGCCTCTGTACTATCCTAAGAAACATGAGTCTCAGGTAGGCTTGAGATCAGAGTGAGGACTTGGCAAGTAAATTGATGTCGCACGTCACACTAGTTTGTTACTTTTTAATAAATTCTGTAAGAGCTTTTGGAATTAGTGTATTATTGTCACGTACCGAGGTACGGTGAAAATATTGTTCACACAGATCAGATCGTTAGGAAGTGGTTTAAGCTAAATCAATGTAAAACAATAACAATCAAGAATAAAGTGTAACAGCTACAGAGAAAGTGCATTGCAGCTAGATAAGGTGCGCGTTTATCACAAGGTAGATCGTGAGGTCAAGAATCCATCTTATCATACAAGGCGTCCGTTTAAGTGCCTGATAGCACTGGGGTAGAAGCTGTCCTTGAGCCTGGTGGTGCGTGTTTTTTTAATCTTCTGCCCGAAGGGAGAAGGGAGATTGTTTGGGGTGGGTGAAGTCTTTTATGCTGGCTGCTTTACTGAGGCTGTGAAACATCTGGCAAGAGTCCACAGAGAGGAGGCTGGTTTCCTTGATGTGCTGAGCTTTGACCCTCCAGATGATGATGTGTGGGGATGTGACATTCTGAGGGGCCAAAGTGCTACTTTTAACTTAGTAAAGTGGCTAATTAATGTATTAGATAACTTGAGGATGAAATGTTTGTTTCTCCAAGGTTAAAAATTTCTTATGATGCAGGAATAAATCTGGCATTTCTAGTATGCCCTCTCCTTGCTGCAGCCCATGACTAGTTTTATTCTGCTCTTTTTGACATCAGCTTTATTGTCATGTTTTAAACTCTTCTCTGTAGATTCACCATCATGGTTAAATTGGGCAATGAGACCTTTCCCGCTGCCACAGCAAACAGCAAAAAACTGGCCAAGATGCTTGCAGCAAAGACGGCTGTCCTCCTCCTCCTCGGGAATTCTCCTCAGTTTCCTGCAAGGGTAAGCCGTGGACCTGCCTGCTGATGGTAAGGTCACCTTCTCTAATCCGGTGGTTCGATCGAGAGGGTGAGGAGGATGTGGTGTGTGGAACCGATGAGCGACATCACAGAGCAGCTCTGTGATTTCAAATGATTCATCCCACCCACTGGGATTTTAAAATCTGTCACAGTAGTAAGTTGCCAGGAACATCAAGCAATGCTTGTAAGACCTTTTCGGTCCTTATATGTGTATATCTCTGTCCATCTATTTGAATGCATGACATAGAGTTGTCCAGTACACAAACAGGCCTCTTGGCCCACTTCATCCATACTATTAATTTATTTAGTGATACAGCACAGTCGTAGGTCCTTCTGGTCCAGTAAGTCCGTGTCGTCCAAATACACCCAAGTGACCAATTAACCTACTCACCGGTGCACCTTTGGGATCTGTGAGAAAACTGGAGCACCCAGAGGAAACCCACACAGTGGTAACGGGGAGAGCATAAAACCCCCTATAGACAGCGGCGGGAGCTGAACGTGGGTGGCTGGCGCTGTAGAACATTACACCAACACTCACGACACGCTGGAGGAACTCAGCAGGTCGGGCAGCATCCGTGGAAAAGATCGGTCGACATTTCGGGCCAGAACCCTTCGTCAGGACTGTAGGGGGAAGGGGCAGAGGCCCTATAAAGAACGTGGGGGGAGGGTGGGAAGGAGAAGGCTGGTAGGTTCCAGGTGAAAAACCAGTAAGGGGAAAGATAAAGGGGTGGGGGAGGGGAAGCAGGGAGGTGATAGGCAGGAAAGGTGAAGAAGGAATAGGGGAAAACACAATGGGTAGTAGAAGGAGGTGGAACCATGAGAGAGGTGATAAGCAGCTGGGGGAGGGGGCAGAGTGACATAGGGGAAGGGAGGGGGAGGGAATTACTGGAAGTTGGAGAATTCTATGTTCATACCAAGGGGCTGGAGACTACCTAGATCAGCGGTCCCCAACCACCGGGCTACGAGGAAATGATATGATTTGGTGATATGAGTCAGCTGCACCTTTCCTCATTCCTTGTCACGCCCACTGTTGAGCCTGAACGCACGTGAGGTCGTTACCCGGGCGTCGTCCATGTCAGTGCGGGAAGGAGATCAACTCCTCGAGCTTGCAAATGACGGCAGGCTGAAAAGTATGTTTGACACAACATCTCTGCCGGTATTCTGGATCAAAGTCAAGGCTAAATATTCTGAGATAGCCACAAAAGCACTGAAATGGTTGCTTCCATTTCCAACATATCTCTGCAATGAATGCAACGAAAACTAAATTGCGGAATAGACTGGACATAAGGAACCCTGTTCGAGTTTCGTTGTCTCCCATCACCCCTCGATGGGACCGTCTTGTTGCAGGAAAACAAGTCCAGGGCTCCCACTGATTCAGCGATATTGGTGTGTTGCAATGATTTTATAAGTTCATACAGGGAAAATATGCGCTGTGTGTTTAATATTAAATTCATTAGATCAACCTTTTTAGAAACGAAATTGAGTGTATTAGCCTCTTATCACCTATATTTCGGTCGTGATTCACACCCCCGTGCCCCCCCCAATCAGAATCGCCGAAAAGGATTTGTAGAAAAAAATTGGGAGGTACACGCATGTGCCATTTACGCATGCACACTGGTGCCCGCGCAAGGTGTCATGGTCATTGTAGTCTTTCTTGGGGGTAAACACAACGTATTTGACTGCTACTCTTGTCTGTTGGCAACCCTACCCCCCGCCCCCGGGTCGGCCGGTCCGCAAGAAAATTGTCAATATTAAACCGGTCCGCAATGCAAAAAAGGTTGGGGACCCCTGACCTAGATGGTATATGAGGTGTTGCTTCTCTAACCTGAGGTTAGCCTCATCATGGCAGTAGAGGAGGCCATGTATGGACATATCTGAATGGGAGTGGGAAGCAGAGTAGAAGTGGGTGGCTACTGGGAGATCCTGTCTGTTTTGGCGGACGGAGCGGAGGCGCTCGACGAAGCAGTCCCCCAATCTGCGTGGGCTTTCACCGATGTAGAGGAGGCTGCACCGGGAGCACCGGATGCAATAGATGACCCCAACAGACTCACAAGTGAAGTGTTGCCTCACCTGGAAGGACTGTTTGGGGCCCTGAATGATGGCAAGAGAGGAGGTGTAGGGACAGGTGTAGCACTTGCGCTTACAGGGATAAGTGCCAGGTGGGAGATCCGTGGGGAGGGACGTGTGGACCAGGGAGTTGCGGAGGGACCGATCCCTGCGGAAGGTGGAGAGGGAAAGATGTGCTTAGTGGTGGGATCCTGTTGAAGGTGGCGGAAGTTGCGGAGGATAATGTGTTGGATCCGGAGGCTAGTGGGGTGGTAGGTGAGGACAAGGGGAACTCTGTCCCTGTTGTGGTGGCGGGAGGATGGGGTGAGAGCCGAAGTGCGGGAAATGGAGGAGATGCGGGTGAGGGCATAATTGATGACAGCAGAAGGGAAACCACGATCAACAAACACTTACCTACCTGCCCCATATCATGTATATCTGTGCTACTTCCTTAATCCCATATCCCTCTATGTCTTGCTTATTCACATACTTCGTCAATGTTGTTACCATTTCTGTTC